>NC_090739.1:138769000-138899000 GCF_036898095.1 Palaemon carinicauda
GAGAGAATTACCAAATTATTAGAGAGAGGAGATATTACAAAATCCATAGATTACTAAATTCATTGAGAGAGAGAGAGAGAGAGAGAGAGAGAGAGAGAGAGAGCTCGTGTGTGTGTATGACACCACTCTCCGGGTAACAGGAAGTGTCATATCATAGATCCTCAATACATTATTGTCCGAGGCCTCATCTTTGCGTCCGGGAAATCAAGTGCCACACTGGTAATTACTGGGCAAGATCGTTATACCTTCATTATGTTCACAAGCAATCCGCACTACTCTTGCAAAGCAGCCATTTCTTTTATTTGTTTATCCTTCCTTAAATGCATAAATTAACATTTACAACAGACATCTAAATGAATTACTTTTGCCATCTGATGCAAAATAACTCTAACCTATATCTTTTCCCCTATGTGATTTATTTTACCCTTTTTTATTGATTCTAAATGACCGTCTCGCCAAATTCAGTCGAGCTTCCAGCTAAAGGCTACTTTCCATCCTATTAGTAATTTTTTTTTTTAAATTGAGAACAGATATCAACATTAATGGAAAAATGTTAAATAATTCACAGCATCATTATTTAAAAAGCAGTCATGTCCTCTGAGAGAGAGAGAGAGAGAGAGAGAGAGAGAGAGAGAGAGAGAATATCCCCACTCAACAAAATGACCTTTTAAAACATTGTGTGAATGAATTTTTCAAGGCATAAGACGTATCTAGTTTCACAGTAGAAGGGTCAAATTACCTCGGAATATGTAACGAAATTGAGATGAAACAACAAAAAAAGACTTCTTGATACATTCTCTACATTTGTCTGACGAAGTGGGAAGGAAACTGATGCCTTAATAATATAAAAAATTGTTCCTATAACACAGATGATATTATCAATTTTATCAAAAATGGTATATATGAATAAAATACAGAAGAAAATCGGAAACAAAAATACCAAATTTAATCAATTATTTCTATCACCAGCAACTAATTAATATCCCCTCTGACTACACAATTCATATGTAAATCATTTCCCTTACATTTAAACGATGATTATAGAAGCAAGTAGCGCAAAATTTAAAAGGATATCACAACGTCAGAAAAACAATGGAGCCTCAGTAAAATGACTGATCATACCATACAAAATGAAAAAGATATCCAGGAAAAGATGGGAATAAAGAAATCAAAATTCGAAAGAATAACTACACATACGAACTCCTACCACATCTGAGAATATTTACACTATCAGTAATGAAACGATAACTATTGACGAATTGTTATGCTCGTACTTTCATGAATTGTCTGCTTTTCTATCAGAATAACTCTCACACACCAATATGGTATACTGCATTGCAAATGTTTTAGTAAATTAAATTTAGCTGGAAATAAGTGCAACTAGAAACAAATTCACAAAAGTATATTGTGTACCTTATCACATGGTTAAAAATTTAATAAAAAAAAAATGAAAAAATTGGCAGCGTAAATTTTTACGTAGCCAGGTTTTGGTGGCAATAGTGGAGCTTTGCTAGATAACTGTAATGCAAGAGTAGATAACAGAGATTCTAAAAATAATGTGATGGTGCTTGGTAGCTCTAATACAGAAGTAAATAACAGAGGCACTAGAAATGGTGTGGCTATGTTGAGTAGTTTTAATGCATTAATGCAGGCGCAAGTAATACATGTGCTGGAAATGGTGTAGCAGTGTTTGGCAGTTTTAATTCAGGAGTAAATAATACATGTGCTATAAATAGTAAGGCTGTGCTGGTCAGTTTTAATGTGGAGTAGATAAAATAGATATTAGAAATAGTTTAGCCACACTGAGCAGTAAGTATTAATGCAGAAGTAGCAAACAGATGATAGAAATAGTGTGGCTGTTCTAGGCAGTTTTTAAACAGAAGTAGGTTAACAAGAGTTACAAGAAATAGCGTGGCTGCACTGAGTAGTTTTAATGCAGGTGTAGGAAACAGATGCTAGAAATTGAGTAGTTGTGCTGGGTAGTTTTAATGCAGGTGTAGGAAACAGATGCTAGAAATAGGTGGTTGTGCTGGGTAGTTTTAATGCAGGTGTAGGAAACAGATGCTAGAAATAGTGGTTGTGCTGGGTAGTTTTAATGCAGGTGTAGGAAACAGATGCTAGAAATAGCGTGGTTGTGCTGGGTAGTTTTAATGCAGGTGTAGGAAACAGATGCTAGAAATAGCGTGGTTGTGCTGGGTAGTTTTAATGCAGGTGTAGGAAACAGATGCTAGAAATAGCGTGGTTGTGCTGGGTAGTTTTAATGCAGGTGTAGGAAACAGATGCTAGAAATAGTGGTTGTGCTGGGTAGTTTTAATGCAGGTGTAGGAAACAGATGCTAGAAATAGTGTGGTTGTGCTGGGTAGTTTTAATGCCTGAGTAATATAACAGAGGTATTAAAAATGGCATGACTGTATAGGGTAGTTTATATGCAAGAGTACATAACATCGATGCTAGAATTATGGTGGTTGTGTTGGGTAGTTTTAATGCAGGAGTAGATACCAGAGATGTTAGAAATAGTGGGGCTGTGTTAGGTAGTTTAAAATGGTATTTTCATTATAAAATAAATTTTTGAACATACTTACCCGGTAGTTATATATATAGCTTACGTCCCTGACGTCACGGCAGAAAATTCAAAACTCGCGCCAATCGCCGATTAGATAGCCAGGTACGCCCCTGTGCCCTAGTGAGGTACCTAGGAACCATTCCAGGAACCCTCATATATTCCATGCCTCTAGTCTCTTAGAGGGGAGGAGGGTGGGACTTTAATTATATATAACTACCAGGTAAGTATGTTCAAAAATTTATTTTATTATGAAAATACCATTTTTAAACATAAGACTTACCCGGTAGTTATATATATAGCTGATTAACACCTTTGGTGGAGGGTTAGAGACAGCTAGTATATCTGGAATTTTTCTTAAGAGTTAATTAAAACAAACTTAAGGGTTCGTACCTGATAAGGAAGCTGACTTCAATGATTCTCTGTCTCATTATGTCTGCTAGCCTTATGAGATCCAGCGATCCTCCCAGGGGGCTGAAGATCTCTAGGGACTGTCAAACCGGTGTATATACCTCATTATGACAGAACCTCCACCAATAACCAGTTCCAGGCGCTCTTCAAGGAACAAAATTGACCACCTGACTAAAATCAATGATTTTGGAAGACTGACACAGTCTCCACAAACAACCATAAAAACAAATAAAAGTTCCAAGAGAAGAAAAGGTTATTGGGATTATGGGAATGTAGTGGTGGATCCTTCACCCACTACTGCACTCGCTATCACGAATGGTCCCAGAGTGTAGCAGTCCTCATAAAGAGTCTGGACACGATTAAAATAGTGTGAAGTGAACACAGATTTACTCCCCCCAAAAGGTTGTGTCCATAATGCTCCACCACAATCTATTCTGCTTGAAGGTCATTCAAGTTGTTATAGTACTAACCTCATGCATCTTGACCTTAAAAACTTGAGGCCAGTCTCACTGTTATGTATATGAGCCTCTCTTATAAGAGTCTGATGAAGAATAAAAGGACATTCTTGACATCTGATAACGAGGGCTTCTTAATCGAGCACCAAAGAGCTTTCGACTTGACTCGCAACTCTTTCATACTGCCTGGGTAGAACTTACGGGTTCTTACTGGACACAGGACTCTCTCCAACTCCTCGCTGACTATATCCGAAAAATTCGGAAACTCAAAAGCCTTAGGTCAAGGTTGAGAAAGCCGGTCATTCCTGGCGAGAAAGCCTAACTGCAATGAGCAGATAGCTTCGTTATCTCGAAAGCCAAAGTTTTACTAAACGTACGAATTAACTTATTCTTTTAGATGTCACATGACTAACAAAAAAAAAAAAATTAAAAAAAATAGTTTTCATCGAGAGGTCCTTAAAATGAAGATGAAAGCAAGTGCTCAAGCTTGTCAGTCATAAGGAACTTTAGGATTGAGTCCAGGATCCAAGCTGGTGAATCCTGGTTGTTTGATGTTTCAAACAAGTTGAGAAATTCCTGTAGGACTTTATCAATCGAAAGGTCCAAGATACTGTGTCTGACAACAGTCGCTAACACACACCTGTATCCTTTGATGGAAGAGGATGAACAAATGAGCTTCCTTCAAAGGTAAAACAGTAAGTCAGCAATCTGAGTTGTAGAGATACTGGAAGAGAAAAACAAAGTTGACTGCACCATTCTCTAAAGCAGTGGTTCCCAACCTGTGGTACGCGTACCACGCGACGGGCTTCCAGGTGGTACGCGAACACTTTCGGGGTCATGAACGATTTTTAGTTATATTTTACTTCACAAAGATGTGTACTGCCTAGCACAAGATAATCTGGCAACGATTTGCAACTGTTGCCACATGCCACCCACTGGTCCCAGCGGCCCATCGTTAAATTAGGTCCTCCACTAACTCTCATAGTTGCCTACGATCGCCAGCTACTTCAACTAAAACTCGGTCAACTCGTTTTTAACCAAATTTAAATGTGAAGAATTAAGTCACCAAGCGAATCTGGCAGTTTTTCGGAGGTTAGTGGAGGACCTAATTCACACAGTACACTTACTTAATGTGCTAATATGTAGTATTAGTTGCATTTTATAGACAAGAAATAACATTTGTGGCTGACGGTGAGAATCCAGTTGCTTGATAAGCAAGTGCATCATTCTCTGGATAACGGTGATGAGCGTCAGCCAGTGACGTCATGGTCACTGAAAGCTGATTGGTGGAGAGACGAGTTCAGGCGAGGAGAGCATTGCAAGACAGGGCAGTTAGGAAGGGCACTCAGCAGTACAAGTACGTTGCCTTTCCCTCCCTTCACATCACCCTCCCTTACTTCACACTTCCCTCCCTTCTTCCCTCCACACCCCCCTTACTTTACTATACCTTACTACTTATACTTTACATATACTTTATTCATTTCTTGATTGATTAATCTTTTTTTTTCTTTACTTATCCACAGGATTTGACATGCCGAAGAGAAAATATGACCCGGCATACATAAAGTATGGTTTCATTGCAATCGAACATGGAGGAGAAGCTCTTCCGCAGTGTGTGGTCTGTATGAAGTCCCTTTTCAATGCGGCCATGAAACCCAGCCTGCTCAAACGTCATCTTGAGACTAATCACGCGGACAAGAAGGACCGAGATCAGAGCTACTTCCAGCGACTTGGCGAGAACGTGAAGCGGCAGTGCATGAACAAGGCTGGCCAGATCTACCAGAAGGGAGCAGGAATTGTGAAAGCATCCTATGAAGTCGCTCTCCTGGTGGCTAAAAACATGAAAGCGCATACCATTGCAGTCTCTCTCACCATGCCAGCGGCAAAGATCTTGGTCAGCCACGTGATTGGAGAGGAGGCGGTGGCGAAGTTGGAGAGTGTTTCCGTCTCTAACAACACTGTACAACGCCGTATCGAGGAGATGTCGGTCGACATTGCCGACCAAGTGGTTGAGGGAGTGAAATCCTCAAAGTATGGGTTTGCCATTCAACTCGATGAATCGACGGACGTCACCAACTTCTCTCAACTACTTGTCTACGTCCGCTTCACGCAGAGTAATGCTGCGAAGACTGAGTTACTGCTGAGCCAGGATCTGTCCAGTACAACAACAGGAAAGGATATTTTCAACGTTTTGGACAATTTCTTCAAGCAGAATGAACTGGACTGGGGAAAGTTGGTCGGATGCACGACAGATGGGGCTCCAGCGATGCTCGGTCGAAAGTCAGGTTTTCAAGCCCATGTGAAAGCTGTAGCACCAAACGCCACTGCTGTCCACTGTTTCATACACAGATTCGCCCTCTGTGCTAAGGTGCTCCTTCCAAAGTTGTTATCATGCTTGAACCGAGTTATCAGAATCGTTAATTTCGTCAAAACATCCGCCCTGAATACTCGACTGTTCAAGCTCCTCTGTGAAGATTTTGGCTCTGACCACATCTGTCTCCTCTACCACACAGAGGTGCGCTGGCTCTCCCGGGGTAATACGACGAGGCGTCTCTTTGAACTGAGAGATGAAGAACGTGGAGAGCAAACGCTACGGAATGTTCGAACTCCTGACTACCCTTGAGAGGGAGCCCACTGATGAATTTGCCCAAGAAATCATCCATCACCTCTCACTGCTCAAGACTGAATTGAAGCATTACTTCCCGGACGTGACATGTTGTGCCTACGTCGCCAATCCGTTCTCCGTTGATACAGCCGATCTGCCTGTTGGGACCGGGGAACAAGAGGAACTCATAGATATCCAGGCTGACGAGACAGCAAAGACGAAGCACAAAGAATGCTCTCCTTTAAATTTCTGGGTGAGCATGGCCTCCTCGTACCCGACGCTAGCCCGTCACGCTGTTCCCCAGCTACTGATTTTCCCCTCGACGTGGGAGTGCGAGCAGGGGTTCTCAGCCTTCATGGCCATCAAGTCGAAGAGCCGGAACCATCTTGCTGCGCCCGGGCATGATTTCCGATGTGCTGTGAGCAAAGTCATGCCCCGCATTGACCAGCTGGTGGAGAAGAAGCAGATACAGCCCTCGCATTGAGTTGTTGTTTTCTTAGTTAATTTGCGTGTTCTATTTTTACAATTATAGAAATAAAGTGGTACTGTATCTGATCGAATTTAGTTTCTCTGGAACCAGGTGGTACGCGGCGACTGTACGGGACCTCCAAGTGGTACTCGATCACAAAAAGGTTGGGAATCACTGCTCTAAAGCTTCCCACTTGGATTGATAAATCCTAATGGTAGAAATTCTTATTGCTCTTGTAAAAGACTTAGCTGCCACTTTCGAAAACCTCTAGTTCCTGTGAGGTTTCAAAAGGCTGAAGGTAGCTAGAAGAAAAGCTTGGAGACTAGAAAGGTAACTTTCCAAGAGAGGTTGTTTGAGTAAAACTACTCTTAATGGAAGACATCTAGGAGAGTCCACCATCCATTCCAGTATCTCTGTGAACCATCCTCTTGAGGGCCAAAAGAAGGCCACTAAAGTCACCTGGTTTCCAGACTAATAGGAAAGCGTCTATGTGGACTGCTTCGAGATCTGGCACTGGAGAGCAGTAAGTTTCTAGTCTCTTTGTCTGTTAAGTCACGAATAGGACAATACAAGAACGACACCAAAGTCACCATAGATTCTTGCAGATTTCTCGATGGAGTGTCCATTCTCCAGCTGAGACTGTTCTTTCATAAGTTCTTCTCTTTTTTAAAGAACCTTGTTAGAAGGAATACATTCTTCTCTTTAGCCCAGATATGAAGACTCCTCTCAGTCCCGTAAAGGAACAAGTGGGTTTCGTCTTGCTTGGCAATGAAAGCCAATTCTGTGGTGTGATCGGCATAGACCTGCACCACTTTGTTCCAAACTGACCCTTCAAAGCTTTTTGAGAGCCAAATGGACTGTCAACAGTTCCTTTGGGTGATGAGGAAGCTCTTCTGATCCTCTATCCAAAGTCCCGAAGCTTCAAACTTTCTAGTGTTGCTCCCACCCCGAATCCGAGGTGAGGAGACACAACACAAGGTCTAAGATCCTCTGTTCAAAAGGGGTGACCTTCTGGAAGTTCGACTGGATCGAACCACCACTGAAGGCAACTTCTTATGGCATCCTAAAAGAGATGCATATCGACTCAAGACCTTCTCCTTGTCCCAAAATGATTGAGGTTGAAATGGAGAGAATAAAGGACCATAGCTTCTAGCTTCTGACTGGCCAGGAATTGAACCCTGGTCCAGGAAAACTAGGATGAACAGTGACATAACAATGGTCACAAAGAAAGAATCAGTCTTCCCAGGGAAAAAACCCCCTCCCCAAGAAGAGAGGTTTCCCAACACACTCATCCACTTCCTCGCAGAACACTTCTGTATCTTAGATAGATTGCAGTTTCAAGAAGGCTTGCTCTGTTCTAAGAGGAGACGTAAAAGCCCGAAAAAACTTGACTCTGAATCATCACCCTTAATTAAAGCATTTTTTGTGATGGTGTCAGAAGATCTAACGGAGGTAGTGACGTTTTGTTTATCAGGATACATGTATTTAAGGTCCTGACTCCTGGCGTCAAGGAAACCCAGATCACTACCTATGTCGTTGCGTTGTACTAAGGCTAGACGCTTGATAAAAAACTTTCGTGATCAAAGAGATTGGAACTAAGGCGTCCTTGATCTCGACATTCGATTCGACTAGTGTCACCATGAAGTCCAAGGTTCTCATGTTCAATGTCATGCCTCCTTCTAGATCTCCGATGTCGAGAGTCCTGAAAGACGGGGCGCCGAGCGTCCTGTAAGATGTGGCGCCGAGCTTCCTGAAAGATGTGGTGCCGAGCGTCCTGAAAGACGAGGTGCCGAGCGTCCTGTAAGACGTGGCTCCGAGCTTCCTGTAAGACGTGGAGTCGAGCGTCCTGAAAGACGTGGTGCCGAGCGTCCTGAAAGACGTGGTGCCGAGCTTCCTGTAAGACGTGGCGCCGAGCTTCCTGTAAGACGTGGCGCCGAGCGTCCTGTAAGACGTGGCGCCGAGCGTCCTGGAAGGTGTGGCACCGAGAGGTTAACAGAGCAAGACACCGAACGTCCTATAAGACGTGGTGCTAAGCGTCCTGGTGTCAGAAGAGACTCGTCTAGTTGACAGGAATACGCAATTCTTCTGAAAGGTTCAAAGTTATCTGAAAATCCTTCATGAAGATCGTAAGAAAGAGCTCTGATAAGTCAATCATCCAGATACAGGGAGGCTCTGATGTCTCTTGAGTGCAGTATTCTGCTACATTTAGCAAAAGTTTAATTGCAAAGCCTGCCTCTTAAACTTCTCTCTAGATCTGGGAGAGAGATCTATTGTAGCTAAAACTAAAGGAGGTTTCCCTATGAAAGGAAATTGTAATCCTCCTTCAGAAGATGTACTGACCAAAGGTCTGCTCCCCTCTACTCCCAAGATTGCCAGAAGTTATGTAGACTGGCTCTACTGCCTAAAGGCGAAAGCAGTCAGACTGCTTCACCTTGTGACCAGGCTGACATGAGACTTTAAATAGTTCATGATTTCGATGTCTCCATGGAGAATTTTGACTTCTGAACGAAGGCATTGAGAGCAGTTACATCCATGTCCGGAAAAAAGCTTCCCTCTCCCAAAAGAGAGACATTTGATGTTGCAAAGTCTGTTTTGCAGAGAGGTCTTATCAGAGTAAGTAACAAAGGAAGTTTCACTAGGAAAAAGATTTCGCATCCATCCTTAAGAAATAGCACGGACCTCTAAGTTATCCTGCCCCATTGTCTGGATTCCTTAAGAGACTCAGCGATCCACCCAGAGGGCTGTAAAAATCTCTGTGGGGCTGCCACAAGGTCCTTGACCTTAACGTGGTTAGACTTCCACCCTTGCTATCCTGGAATACCTGATAAGGAAGCTGGCTTCATAGGTTTATATGTCTCATTTACCTGCATTCCTTGAGACTCAGCAATCCACCCAGGGGGCTGTAACAGTCTCTGTGGGGCTGCCTCAAGGTCCTCGACCTTAACGTGGCTAGACCTCCACCCTATATGACATATCTGTTTTAGACGTTGTTATGACGACGTTACTGTTTTAAGAATGATTTATTGTTAAATTATTCTCATCATTTATTTATCTCCTTATTTCCTTTCCTCACTGGGCTATTTTTTCTCTATTGGAGCCCTTGGGCTTAAAGCATCTTGCTTATCCAACTAGGGTTGTAGCTTGGCTAGAGATAATAATAAAAATAATCTCGTACCTCAGATACAAGATCTAGAGGCCAAGTTATTCAGAGGAAAAAATAAAGCTGTCTTCCTTGGTGCTTCTGAGAGACTAAACAGTCTCCCACCATCCTTAAAGCTTCACTGATGACCACGTGTAAATTCAGAGGGTGGCGAACGTGGAGCAACAGGCATAAAATAATTTGGAACTAATCATAAAAACTTTCATGAATTTCTAAATCAACTGAATGACGAAAGGAATAAGGATCTTCTCCTTCTGAGAATCTCAAATTCAACAGGAGAAAAGTGATCACCAATGTCTTCTACTGACAAAGATCTTGTAAGATTTGGCGCCGAACGTCCTGAAAGACGAGGCGCCGAGCGTCCTAAAATACGAGGCGCCGAGCATCCTGAAATACGAGGCGCCGATCGTCCTGAAAGACGAGGCGCCGATCGTCCTGAAAGACGTGGCGCCGAGCGTCCTGAAAGACGTGGCGCCGAGCGTCCTGAAAGACGTGGCGCCGATCGTCCTGAAAGACGTGGCGCCGATCGTCCTGAAAGACGTGGCGCCGATCGTCCTGAAAGACGTGGCACCGAGCGTAAAATGATCTTCATTTCGTCACTCAGCGCGTTCAGTTCATCAGAGGGTTCTCATGGCCGACTGGCGCTCTGGAACAAAAACCGTGTCTATGTTGGTTCGTAAGCATTATAGTATTGCTATTATTAGCAAATGTGATGCAATGCAAGACTCTAACAGCAATGCTAGTAGCTTAACGTCCAACGCTCTTTGCTTTCCCATGGCAAGGGCGAGCATTCTTGGGAACGTCAACAGGAACGCTCGAGAGGACGTCTGCTCGTGAGCTAACGCCTCTCGTTTCCTTTGGCTGATTGACATTCCTTCTCCCAGGGGTTGGGGAGCTTGGAAGAGGTCTAAGGCTAGGAAAAAATGTCTACTGTGCTGAATAAATTCACTGCACTAATTTAGCACTGAAACTAGCACTTTTAAACTCTTACACCACTAACACTCAGTAAAAATAAAATCAAACCAGCGAAGGCTAAAAATAAATTTTACATCACCAAGATAACTGTAATATACAGGTTATAGCGAGTGAAAAATCCAACATCTTGCCGCTAGCGCGGCAGGGAATATATGAGGGTTCCTGGAATGGTTCCTAGGTACCTCGCTAGGGCACAGGGGTGGTACACCTGGCTATCCAATCGGCGATTGGCGCGAGTTTTGAATTTTCTGCCGTGACGTCAGGGACGTAAGCTATATATATAACTACCGGGTAAGTCTTATGTTTAAAATGTAGGAGTTGATAAAAGAGGCGAAGAGATGCTAGATACATGTTGGTTGTGCTAGGTATTTTTAATGGAGTAGATAAGAGATATTAGAAAAAGTGCGGCTGTGCTCGGTAGTTTTAATGCAGGATTAGATTACAGGTGGTGTGGCTGTTCTAGGTAATTATAATGTATGACTAGGTAACACATAGGCTAGAAATGGTGTGGATATGTTGGGTAGTTTTAACGCTGAAGTAGAAAACAAAGATACTAGGAATAGTGCGGCAGAATTGAGTAATTCCAATGCTGAAGTAGATAAAAGAGATGCTAGAAATACAGTGGATGTGTTGGATAGTTTTATAGCATGAAGAAATAAAAAAAATTCTAGAAATAGTGTGGCTGTGCCGAGTGGTTTTAATGCAGGAGTGAATAACAAATACTATAAATCAGGTGACTTTGTAGGCTAATTCTAATGCGGGACTAGATACAAGGATACTGAAAATAGTGTGGCTGCACCGAGTAATTTTAATGAAGGAGTAGAGAACATAGATACTAGAAATAGCATGACTGTGCCGAGTTGTCTTAATGAAGGAATAAATAACAGAGATGTTAGAAATATGTTGGCTGTGCCAGATACTTTTAATGAAGTAGATAACAGAGATGCTAGAAACAGCATGGCTGTGCTGTGTAGTTTTAATGCAGGTGTAGATAACAGAGATGACAGAGTTGCTGGGCTTGGAATTAGAATACCTTGATTGAACAGATATGGAAAGAAGCTTGACTAATGGGAAATTACTCATTGCCTTGTTTGAAAAAAATAGTATGGAAGTCTCTCTTAGATTATAAATTAGTACTGCATTGATCGATGAGTAAGTTGGTTGCACATTATGTGATAACATTCTGGATATAGCTTTAATTTACCGTACATCAGCCGGAGATATCAACAACAAAAGCAGTGATTATAATGAGGAAATTACAAGAAAAGTATCAAAGAAAGGGGAAGAGATTGTATTACAGAGACACAGTGAATAAATAAGAATTATGGTAACTATACAGAAATTACAAAGTCAAGGGGTAACCAGTAAGACTCCCCAAGTTAATGATATTACTCTACCATAACACTACATCCAGAGTGAAAGCAATGGGGAATCAGATAAGATTTAGAGAGATGTTAGCACCCATCGAGGATCAGCGCTGAACCTTTTTCCAACTAGGGTTGTAGCTTAGCAAGTAATAATAATAATAATAATAATAATAATAATAATAATAATAATAATAATAATAATAATAATAGAAGATACTGCAAATGAGTGCAGGAAATGGGGGCATCTAGGAGTTGCATAATGCATACAACCTAGTGCAGACAACTAATGGTAACTAAAAAGGATGTATTGTATAACATACAATCTGGGAAGTGACAATGTGGTTTTTGTAGGAAGATGGGAGGTAGTGAACTCTTGTATTTCATATTGAATGTAACAGATGGCATTACAAGAAGTGCTGTGGATTTCAAAATCTACTAAGAGTAAAATGGGAAATAAAAAGGAGTTGAGATGTCTATTGTGAAAGATGATCAGGTCTTAGTAGACGTAGAGTAGTCCTGTTACCTAATAGACACACTGGACTGTGAAGCACGAGTAGATGGAACAGTTAAAAACAGAGAGGTGACAGCAGGAATGAAATGGAGAGTTATTGCAAGACTATTGGTAAACAAAAATGTCTTATCAGTGGAGAAAGCAAACACTTTTTTTGGTATGTCAGGTATTTACTACCCTATACAGCATAAACATGTGCACTGATAAACAAAATGAAAGACATTTTCATAAGTTGTGACCTTGAAATATAAATATTCAAGGCTGGATTATAGTGGGAATATTAGATTACGATTAATTGGTGGAGATATGTGGTGACCAGAAGCTTGAAAAACACCTGAGGTTTTTAAAGTCGATAAGGTTTGGACACATAAGAATAGATGAAGAACAGTTAGACAGAAGAACAATAAATATAGAGGTGGCAGATAAAGACCGAAGAAATTGTGGAAAAGGGCCTAGCCACGATGTGAAGTTCTGGAGTACGTACATAGATACAGTAATTTTGGGATAAATGGTATAAGTTTAAATATGTGCAGATTCATACTTCATGCATAATCGAAGAAGAGTGAGCTCTAGTACTGAAGAAAATTTGATGATTACCTTTTTTTAAAATAACAATTCTGCAGGCTGTAACTGGGCCACAGGTTTATAGAAGTCTCTTTCATTGAAAGGTTTATAAGTAGGTGAGCCACTTGCCTGTACCTTTATTACACTTTGAAAGGATACTAAATGACTGTGAAGAGAGGTAAGCGGTTTGATATTCATAAAGGCTTCCTTTTAAATATCAAAATGCAGGCCACTAGGTCAATGTATTATATTCTATTTATGAAACAAAGCCTTTGAAAAAAACCTTACAATCTTATGAATACTTAAGTTTTAAGCTATTCAAATCAACAAGAAGTATGGCAAATAAAAAAAAATGCCAAATACCAAAATGTACTTATCTTTTCCTTGGTACATAATCCAGCTTCCTTTAGCAATCTACTATAATCCCTACTTAAATTTGATGAAATATCAAAAAGTCTACCCAACAAAAAATGAAGACAAATGCACGAGTGAGGACACAATACGTAACACTTATAAACATCCTTTCAAGTATTTGGTCATTGAGCAAAAAATAACTAACTTGGGAGAGCAATCAAATATCAAAATGAAAAGGCAAAAAGTACTTACCTTAATTTCTTCCTTTTCAGTTTCTTCAATTTGTTTCTTTAAGCGTTGCTCCTCCTGAATGGCAGACTCGAGGGCAACTATGTTGAACATTTCCTCTTCATCCATTATGCTATCGCTATCATAAATTCTGCAGAGAAATTCAAATCATGATAAATCATAAAACTATTCACTAACAGGTAAAAAGCATATTGCCATTGCTTTTAATGAATTTGACTAAACAATTATTAATTTCAGATAAAAATTACCTATACAATACTTATTGTCTTGCTATGCTACAGAATCACATTGTATAGAGAAATTTCTTATTTACGGAAGTTAGAAGCACTTGGAAGTTCCTTGAAGATTTAAGTGTATTAAAATTTAGCAAAATCCTTTCAGTTGGGTCTTCCTCTGTAGATAATATACCATATACAACCTCAGAAATGATTTTATTAGATGCACAATCATAACTATAGAAGTACGGAAAAAGGTTCAGCAAAAAGAAGAGAAGATTTTTGGAAGGATGAGAAGAGGAAGGCCAACATTCAGATAGAAATATAACATAGCAAATAACACATGAGAGAAATGGCTGAGAGAGCAAGATATGGAAGACAGAGCAAGATGGCTGACAAACAACAGCAACCCCTAATAAAAATTGGTATATAAGCTCAAGACAAAGAAAATAAAAATGTTTAATACCAAATAAAAAAAAGAAACTGGAAGATTAAGGAAGAAGTCACATCGCTATGCAGACTTGTGTATAAATGATTAATTCTAGAATACTACCTTTTCACCAATAAGTAAAAATTAATATCTGTGAATGCTGGAACTATATTTTTCAAATAAGATCATACAACAAAATTTGTATTTGAGAACGTTCCTAACTCTTAATTTCATATTACCAAAAAGGAAATCATTAAACAGATCAGATGGATGTCTGGAAAAATACCAATGAAAAGAAAAACAAGTAAACTAAGTTGTTAAAATAAATATTAACTAAAACATCACAAATTTTTAGTAATTTGTATTTTTCCTAACATACTTACCTAGAACTACCTTCTTAGGAGTTACTGGTAACTCTACCTAACCGACCAGCTTTTTGTATAGTTTACCCTCTTCCCGTTTTCTACGGGGTCAACCTCAGGCAGTGTGATACGTGCCCTGAGACGACCCGGGGTCGGGCAGCGTGCTAGCTCAGGTCGTCGACTCGTCAGTAAGTTTCGTTGGAACAGGTACTACTCGATCCTGCAGGTTCTCGGGGAAGGATGGGTGGACCATAACCCGAAGGTAGTTCTAGGTAAGTATGTTAGGAAAAATACAAATTACTTAAAAATTTGTGATTTGTTCCAACACGGTTACTTACCTAGAACTACCTTCTTAGGAGACTTACACTTTAGGAGGTGGGAGTGTCCTGCAGGGATCAGAAGTCAACGGGGACCACTAGAAAACTGCACGAAAAGGGGAAACTATCCAAAAAACTCACTTAGTGCGTAATGGCTTACCTTTTCAAAACCAACTCCGATACATGTCCTCTTGAAGGGCGCTCCTTTAAGTGACTAAGGTCTTTTCAATATCTTCCTGGCCCGGACGGACCGGGGAAGGAACGAAAGGGGGGTAAGGTTAAGGAAGGAAGTAGTGTCTCTTGGCATTAACACCCCTGGTTACCCTGGGGCTATGACCTTAGATCTCTTGAAGGGCCGAAATCATTGGGCCAATGGAAAACCTGTCCAAGGATTTTCTCGAGCAATCTTTGAGATAGTGTTCCGTGAAGGTGGACTGTCTAGACCAGGTCCATCCTTCAGGATCTTTCCCACCGCCATGTTTTTCTCGAAGGCCAGGGAGGAGCTCAGACCTCTAAAATCATGTGGCCTTGGTTTTCCTGGGAGAGGAGTCCCAGAAGCCTCGTAGGCCCTCCTTATCACCTGTCGCAGCCAGAAAGAGATAGAGTTCTTCGAGACCGGTTTCTTCACCCGGCCTGTTGAGATGAATAAATTTTTTATCTGAGGGCGGAAATTTGCGGTCCTCTCCAGATATTTTCTTACTGTTCTCACGGGACATAAGAGTAGATCCTTCGGGTTGTCGGAGCGAGGGATGGCTGGCACCGAAAAACCATCAAACCGAGGATCCCAACACGCCGGGTTCTGCGTCTTCGCCACAAAGCTAGGAACGAACCTAAAGGTAACTTCTCTCCACCCTTTGGAGTGTGAGACCTCGTAAGAGAGGCCGTGTAACTCGCTAACTCTTTTCGCCGAGGCCAGGGCTAAAAGAAAAGCTGTTTTAAGGGTGAGTTCTCTGTTTAGTACGTCCCTGAGAGGTTCGAAGGGTGGCTCTGACAGAACCTTGAGAACTCTGGCTAGGTCCCACTGCGGAACCCGTACCTCCTGGGGGGAACATGATTGTTCAAAACTGCGGATGAGCATAGAAATGTGCCTTGAGGCTCCCAAGTCAATGCCCCTAAGAAGGAAGACTTGACTTAGGACTGCTCGAACTCCTTTGATGGCCGGAATGGACGAACCCACGTCGTCTCTCAGGTACACCAGAAAGTCTGCAATGTCCTGGATCGACGCCCCTGAGGGCCTGATGTTCTTGGTCGCACACCACTTCACGAAGACTGCCCACTTTGCCTGGTAGACTACTGCCGAGGAACGCCGTAGATAACCCGACATCCTTGCCGCGGTTCTCGATGAGTATCCTTCTTTCTTCAGGAGCTTCTCGATAACCTCCACGCGTGAAGGCGGAGGGATCGAGGGTTTTCGTGCCACCTGTGAAAGTGAGGTTGACGCAGGAGGTCTGGCCTGTTCGGAAGCGGGCAAGGAGGACGAAGAGCTAATTCTTTAGGTCTGCGAACAAGTCTCTCTCTGGCCACCATGTCGCTACCAAAGTCATCGACAGGTTGGACGACACTCTCACTCGGTTCAACACTTGTCCTCGAACGCTGCTGACGGGTCTGGGATCGGAGAACAGAACACGGGGAGTTGGGCGTTCAGACGTGTGGCGAATAAGTTTATCACTGGGGAGCCCCACACTAGGATGACTGCCCGAGCTACCTCCGGGTGTAGGGTCAACTCTGAACCTATCACTTGACCCGCCCTGCTGAGGCCGTCGGCCATCACGTTCCTCTTTCCTGGGCTGAACCTTGCCGTCAGTTCTATCCCTTCTTCAGTCGCCCACTCTAACAGTTCCGTGGCTAGGGCGCATAGGACCCTTGACTTCATGCCTCCCTGTTTCTTTACATACGCCACTACTGTGGCGTTGTCGCACATTAACACCACAGTGTTTCCTCGCAGGAAGTGTACGAACTGTCGACACGCCCTCAGAACCGCTATCATCTCCAGGATGTTTATATGGAGAGACGCCTCCTCGCTGGACCACTGTCCTTTTGTCGATTCTCCTAGCAGGTGTGCTCCCCAACCCTCCTTCGATGCGTCCGTGAACAACAGCATCTCCGGGGGATCGGGGGCGAAGGGCATACCCTTCTCTGTGCTCGACCTGATGTTCCACCAAAGAAGGGTCTCTCTCGTCTTCAGGAGGACTGGGACTATTTTGTGGGGCTCCTTGCCTTGGGTCCACGACTCCTTCAGATTCCACTGTACTGGGCGGAGCCTGAGCCTCCCTTGCGGTACTAATTTTTCCAGCGAAAACAGATGACCCAGTAACTTCTGCCAGTCCTTGGCCCTCCTAGGTTGTCCCGTCAGGAAGGGTTGAAGGATATGTTCCAGGTTGGCTAACCTCTCCCCTGAGGGGAAAGCTCTTACTAACTGGGTGTCCAGGACCATCCCCAAGTAAGTCATTCTGGTGCTGGGGACTAGTTGGGATTTCCCTAGGTTGACCGTGATCCCTAATACCCTGCAGAGGTCGAGCAACATAACGCCTTGCTCCTTCAGTTGTTCCCTTGAGGCAGAAAGAAGCAACCAGACGTCCAGGTACCTGAGTAGTAGTATGCCTTTCTCGTGTGCCCATACCGAGATCGTGGTGAACACCCTCGTGAACACTTGCGGGGCCGTCGAAAGGCCGAAGCACAGGGTTTTGAACTGCAGGACCCTGGACTCCCACTTGATTCTGAGGAACTTCCTGCTGGAGGGGTGCACGGGGATTTAAAAATAGGCATCCTTGAGGTCGAGAGACATGAGGAAATCCCCCTCCCTCAAGGCTGCTAGCACCGTCTTGGGGGTGCATTTTGAAGTCCGTCTTTGAGACGAACTTGTTGAGGGCTGAGAGATCTATGACCGGCCTCCACCCTCCTATCGATTCCTCCACAAGGAAGAGCCTGCTGAAGAAACCCGGGCCGGGGTTCTCCACTGTCTCCAAAGCTCCCTTGGCGATCATGGACGCTACTTCCTCTTGTAGTGCCGACCTCTTCAAGGGGTCCTTTGGAACCAGCCACTCGGCCCGATGGGCTGGGATGAGAGGGGGAGGCTCTTCTAGGAAAGGGACTCTGTAGCCCTCTTTCAGGACCGTCACCGTCCAGGGATCCGCACCGAGATCCCGCCCTGCTTGCCAAAAATGTCTGAGGCATCCCCCTACTAGGGGCTCCTGAAGGAGTAGGGGGCCTCTCTTCCTACCTCCTTCTGGAGGAGCGGCCAGAGCGACCTCTCCTAGAGATACTGTAGGAGGGTCTGAAGGCTGACTGAGGGGCTTCGTTGGTCCTACGGGTGGTCTGCTGAGAGGTTTGAAGCCAAAGAGCTGACGGTGGGTCTCTTCGAGGCAGCAAAGGGGCGGACTGGGAGGAGTGAGGGACGTCCACTGAGGCTATTCTAAACACGGGCTTCCTCATGGGGGGGGGGGGGGGGGGCTAAGGTCCGTGTTACTCACTCTCCTCCCTTTCTCCATCGTATCCTCCACCAATTTGATGGGGAAAATGTCGTTTCCCCACACGGAGGAATTCCTCAGTCTCCTAGCTTCTCTGTCAGGTAACTTCCGCACCAACTTGCTAAGGACAGTATCCCTCTTTCTAAGTACCCAGTTCGTAGCCATAGACAGGGACTGGGATGACAAAAACTTAAAGGCCTTGCCTCCCGAACTAATTATCTCCTTCAGCGTGGCCTGATTGTCTGGAAGGGAGAGGTCGTGGGACGCCTGAAACCCCACCAAGTCGCAAGACCACCAATCCAACCAGGAGGACACGTAGACAAGGTCCTGTGCCATGTCCTCCATCATAGAGGCTTCTGACGGGGAAAAGCACACGGGGGCAGTGGTGTCCCTATCTTCCGAGGCTCCCTGGTTCAGTGAGGTCACCGCTGTTCTACCGAACGGGGTCCGCCGCAATGCCCTACTGAGACGTAGAAACGTTTCTGCAATTTCAGCCCTAGAAGCAGCCTGGAGGAACTCTGGCTTCTGGGGGCCTCCGCCAGTCCTGCCAGGTAACTATCTATTCTCTCCATCCCCAACTTCACGTCCGGAGCGAGAGGGAGAGACAATGAAGGCTTTTGTTGCACAGGGTTGACGACCATTATGGACAGTCCGGAGAGCATGGCCTTTGCTGCTGAGGGCTTAGGTTCCTCTAATCGGTGGTGTCGACGAATTAGGGCCAGAACCTTACGGTAGTAGGAGATGTCGTCAGACGAGCACTCCCCTCCTTCCACCAGGGCGTCCGTCACCAGTTCCTCCGTACGGGGGTACTCCGTGACAGTAGGATAGGCAACGCTGGACTAGTCTGCCCGTGGTATGGGCTGCCCCGTGGGGACGAAGGTATCCGTCATGGGAGTACCTTGTTCCACGGGGGACTCCGTGGATGGGGGATCCATGCGGACCGACAGGCGCCCTTGGTGCTTTAGGGAGGCCTCCAAGGTGCCCGTAGTCAACGCTAAGCCTTCCTTCATAAGATACCCGTGGTATGGGCTGCCCCGTGGGGACGAAGGTATCCGACATGGGAGTACCTTGTTCCACGGGGGACCCCGTGGATGGGGGATCCATGCGGACCGATGGGCGCCCTTGGTGCTTTAGGGAGGCCTCCAAGGTGCCCGTAGTCAACGCTAAGCCTTCCTTCATAAGATACCCGTGGTATGGGCTGCCCCGTGGGGACGAAGGTATCCGACATGGGAGTACCTTGTTCCACGGGGGACCCCGTGGATGGGGGATCCATGCGGACCGATGGGCGCCCTTGGTGCTTTAGGAAGGCCTCCAAGGTGCCCGTGGTCGACGCTAAGCCTTCCTTCATAAGATACCCGTGGTATGGGCTGCCCCGTGAGGACGAAGGTATCCGTCATGGGAGTACCTTGTTCCATGGGGGACCCCATGAATGGGGGGATCCATGCGGACCGACAAGCGCCCTTGGTGCTTTAGGAAGCCCTCCAAGGTGCCCATGGTCGACGCTAAGCCTTCCTTCATAAGACGTACGTCCTTCCTAAGGGAAGAAGAAGCGGAGGCCACCGTTGGGTTAGTCACTACACAGGAGGCCTGGTTCGAACCCTCTTGCCGGGCGACTGGTCCGAAGGAGGAGGTAGGAGGATGAGACACAGAAGGCGAGGCTCTAGGGAGCCACCCGGAAGCGGCCGCAGCTGTGGAAACCTTAAACAGCTCGCTCTGGGGCCACTGTGATGTTCACCCACTCCTTGGACTTGTTCTTCTTGGCTTTCTCTTCTTAGAGGAAACGTCCAAGACTGCGGGGGGAAATCCTCGACGTTTCCCAGGTGTGAGAGGCTGCAGAAACACGGGGGGTAGCGTAGACGAGGGAGCGATTGAAGTACCTGAAATAAGCCAAGATGCCGGGGAAGAATCCACACTTGGATTCCCCCACATAGGATCTTCCGAGGAGACGGGACCTGCGGGCACCAGGACCTCACCTCCTACCCACACTCCCGTACTACTCTCAGGCCCCACACATGCCTTCCCCACACTAGACACTTCCCCCACAGGAATATCAGACTCTTGGGGAAGGGCAATGGGCCTCTTCCCCGCAACGGACTTACCGCGTCCCCTACTCTGGGTAGGGGAAGAAGGACGGGAGCTACGGTCTGCCGAGACTTCTGGGGAAACCACAGGCGACAAGACACTGGATTCCTTAGGCGACTTCTTAGCCGCCTTCTTCTTCTTAGTCCCGAAGAGCATCCACTGGATCTCACTCCAGTTAGGACACTCCGGGCACGTAGAGGCAGGGGAACACACTTTCCCCATACACGTGGAGCACAAGGAGTGGGGATTAATCTCAGGTTGATCCAAAACGCAACGCTAATACACCCAGAGACACAAGGATGCAAAGGGAAAGTGAAAGGGAAACACGTGGGTAACACACGGTAAGCACAAAGGATCGCACAGGTAAGAGAGCGCGCGGCGAGATGTTGATCACGCCGCGACCAGAAACTTACTGACGAGTTGACGACCTGAGCTAGCACGCTGTCCAACCCCGGGTCGTCTCAGGGCACGTATCACACTGCCTGAGGTAGACCCCGTAGAAAACGGGAAGAGGGTAAACTATACAAAAAGCTGGTCGGTTAGGTAGAGTTACCAGTAACTCCTAAGAAGGTAGTTCTAGGTAAGTAACCGTGTTGGAACAAATAGTATTTAAGACACACACAATACTTGAAACTATTTTTCTTCTGATTTTCAAGAATGCTAACCATGACTTACAGATGAAGACAGCTCTAATTTAGCTGATGTTATGATTATCATTGTTTAAAATAGGCAAACTTTTTCAAAGAACTGAAAAAAAAATATTTAAAGTTGCAAAACCTTGGAATTATATCTGATTCTTAAGCTTTTGACAGCTAAAATAGGAATCTTACCTGTTATCCCGTTCTGTTTGGAAGAGGAAGCGCTCTTGAATATCAACGTCCTTATCTTCACATTCGAAACTAGAATGCTTTCGTGAATCAGATGGTTTCCCTTTATCAGAATCTTCAACATCACTTGTTTCTGATGTTTCTGGGATGGATGGATCGCATAGGTAGTTAATATTACTCGAATACTGCCCGTGGAGATTTTCCGACAGAGGTAGAGATTCGTTTGACTTAGGTAGAGCAACATCTTTAACGCCAATGCCATTTTCTACATCGTCACGGAAATGTCCGACACTATCACAGGTAGGAGATTTGTTTTCTTTATCACTCCAAGCTATATCATCTTTCCCTCTATTGTCTCCTTTTGCAGCATGATTTTTCCGGAGTTCTTCGTCACTTTTACTGGCAGCTCTGTTCCTCCTGTTCTCAACCCTTCTAGCCGCTGCTGATTTATTATTGTTTGAAGATGCCTTTTTCTTTTCAATAGTCACATTATCATCTTTGGCAGACATTACGCACCCTTGGCTTTTTGATTTCTTGCCACTGTATCCCCCTGAATTCAGTACACTATATTGAACATTTCCATTTGTGCTACTGACACTTTGGCTATCTACTTCTTCTTTAGTGCTGCTGTTGCTTATAGCTAGCGAAGGCACAGACATGGCTGCACTGGGCATATGGAAACGATTCTTCATCCCTCGGCCCTTGTGACCTAAAATGATAATTAGTGCATTAGAAAGGTTTTGAAAAAAAAAAAAAAAAAAAAAAAAAGAGCCCTTGCAAAAATCGCAAAAATAAAACGGGTATTTGATAACATATTCCTTACATTATAAAAAAAATGTGGTTAAAACAAATAGATTAATCTAATAGCATAAAAGAACCTGTCCCTTAAAAATATTTTCAATACTAATACAAGAACCATAAAATTTCTGTATATTATAATGGAATTTTGCAAGATGTATTAAAGCCCAGCTTACAAGCTGAAATTACTTATCATCTGTAATAAAGACTTAACAGATATTGTTTGAAACTAAAAAGAAAAAATCAACAGTTAAAATAACATATATACTGCATCTATATAAAGACTACAGATGAAGTATATGCATCAATAATGTGGTTCTTCATATCTTAAGAAAATGTTACAATTCAACATTCCACTCAAATATCCTGGCTCTTAAAATTCGCCATCAATTAATTTCTTTTTACCAGATTCTTCTAAAGTAGTCACCTATACGATCTAATGACATAACACTTTTGACACCTATTTCTAAATCTTAAAGGGAAAAAAAAAAAAAAAGGAAATCAAGCCTAAAAAATCCCCTGAAGAAAACTGTTTTCCTTTAATCGTTTTAGAATTATGTATGGTTCATTTTGAGAAATATTCATATCAATTACATGCAATTGATAATACCTACTGCAGAATTTATTAATTACTAACTAGAGACTTTGGCTTTCAGTCTTGTAAACTACTTGGTAAAATTAAAGTTAAATTGCGATAAAAGAGAGGGGTATTTAAGAAAGGAAGATGATATACTGTTATTTAAAGAAAATAAATGCTAGGTGGATTTTATGCATCTTGTTAAGATTTAGAAATAATTAGACAAGTAGACCTGGTGTGACTTCAACACGTGAATATACAATATATAAAGCATATTGAACATACGAAAAAGTTAAGATAAAAGGGCAAGTCTTCCCATATTAGGAATGTCTTAAGAGGGAGGATGACCAAAACATATTAGCAGAGAAAGAATTGGTGAGAAGAAAAGGATGCAAAAGAACACATCAGATGAAGTGAAAGGAAAAACATAAAAATGAGGTAGGACATAGACCGGGAATGACAATAGATAGGAAATAAAACCTTTAGACAATAGGCAATGGAAAATACCGAAAATAGGAAAGAGAAAAATTTTAAAAGTGTTTTAACAGTTATTAGTAAATCAACAAAGCCAAGAATAGTTAACAGCAGACAAACATTAAATATAATTCAATCTCATTATTTTGAAACTAGCTTACATGATAAACTATAACTTTAGTATAAAATCCAAACATTGCAAAACAAAATATTTTTTTTTCATTAAACTGTTATACAAGAACAAGAATTCCAGTTGCTATATCATATACAGTAGAGTATTTAAACAAATACACTGTATACTAATCAAATTATATTTAACCATTAGTCTCACATGAAACATAATAAACTAATGAACAAAACAGTAAGCACCAACATATAAAATTCTCATGTAAAACCATCTCATTTCATTATCCTTAGAAATTTTCATAAAACCATCTGAATTATTTGCAGAAGAAAATATAAAACAAAAATGCACAAACTGTTACTTCAAGAACATCACAACAGAAGTTCCCAAAACTCAAATACGATTAAAATCAACCCACTAGACTTACCATCATCTTTAAGACTGCCACTTCGAGAATCTCTATTAGGATAAGAATTCTGCTGATAATGGCTACTATTATTGAGTGACGCAGTACTTCCACCATGGCTCCTCCGGCCCCTCCGTACAACCTCCCAGCCTTCTCCATCATCTGTTGGGAGATAAATGAAGACAAAGATGAAGTTTAAGAAATGAGTCTTCTGCCTTATGCATGTCTCTGTGGGATTTATTTAAGATAGTTTACCTTTAGTTTATCTGAAAAAATTTCAACCATACTTAAATTTATACATTAACATTGTTTATTTGAAGTGATTATCCTCTTTTGTGGGATTTCAAAAGATGACTGAAAAAGATACGATCAAAATCATAACTACCCTGACTCATCATAATAGGAGAATCCTGAGGTAATAAAGCATGTCTTACTACACCAAATAAAATTGCTCTGTGCTTGTAAAATTTAAAATGTTGTCTGAAGGACTACAGTATTACACACTTACATTTCCAAAGTGAATTAAAATTGTTTAATAGAATCCACTTTTCATGAAACAGACTCAATAAAAAAAGAGGAGAATTAAAATTAGACTTGAGAAGAGAATAAAATAAATTATAATGCAATAGAATAAGATAAAATTGAACTGAAAAGAAAAGCCAAGAAAATGAGGAGCATTGCAGTAGTCCATAAGCTCACCAACAGGCAAATGACATTTGTATATGGAAAAGCTGTCATATTTTCATAAAAAAAAATCCACAAACAGACCACCCAACTAATCATAGAAACCAAGCGTTGCCATTCTTCATCATACACTTCTCAGTTCATCTCACGTGTGCTTAGAGATACTTAAAATACTTACATAAAGGAAAGATGAAATAAAGACCTTGGGTCTTCATCAAGACCATCATTCAAATTTTCCACTGTACTACTCACGGAAAAGAAGATATAGAGAGTTATTATTTATCCCTACATACAGCAAAGGATACTAGACTCTTCCCCTTTAAATCTTCTCTGAGCTGATCAGCATTAATAGGCAATAAACTGTACTGTATTTCCTGACACCTTCACTGTGATATATTTTTTTCCCTCAATGAAAATGGTCAAGTAAAATAATGGGTAATCTTTACACAAGCATGAAGGGATGGCAAAATACTTATACCCACTTGAAAAGTAAATGTGAGGGTCAAACAACTAAAAATATTCAATGATGTAACATGCAGATTAACGGTTACAAATGTCCTAACAATAAATAAAAACTATTGATAATAAGTAGCTAAAGACGACTTGACAACTTGTGTTAAATCAAGTTCTAACACTAGGTGTGTGTAATCAGTATGAATATAAAAAATTTTAAGTAATTTTTATTTTTCCTAACATACTTACCGAGAACTACTTTCTTTGGAGTCACTTGTGATCTCCTCTCTACCGACCAAGGTTTTCGCGCCGTTACCCCCCTACTCTGTTCTCTACATAGGCCTACCCACCCCGCCAAGGAATGCGCCCCGAGGGCAGGATCAGGGCAGGTCACTGCCTCGCTGGGTCATTCTCCTCATTAAGTTCATTGTATTAGCCCAACCTGGCAATGGAAGGATGGCACTCGGGGAAGGAAGGGAGGGCCATTACCCGAAAGTAGTTCTCGGTAAGTATGTTAGGAAAAATAAAAATTACTTAAAATTTTTTATTTGTTCCAACACAAATACTTACCTCGAACTACTTTCTTTGGAGACTTATACTTTAGGAGCTGGGAGTGCTATTCTGACACTTGACTTGGCACGTAGGGCCTAGAGGGCTATGGAATGCGGGGGCCTATCAGAGTGCGGGAGTGAGGGTAACTGCGCAACCTTACGCTATTATCTAAGACTCACCTCTTGAAAAATTCTTCTGACGATTTCCCCCGAAGTGTAGTCGCGAAGAATGTGTTCATCTTTGGGGACCGCTGTAAACTCCTAAGAGGAGAGCCAGAGAGCGGGTAGGCGATAAGGAGGGCTTCGCACTCGCTCCTATCGGAGGCTAGCCCCGCAAGTGCCTCTGGCCTCACCGCTACACTGCTTGGAGGGCGGCAATGACAGTCCCAATGGAGAACCAGCTTCCTTGCAGGATCTGGCGATCACCTGTCTCAACCAGAAGGAGATGGTGTTTTTGGAAACTTGTTTCTTATTAATACCTGTGGAAACGAAGAGGCTCTTGATATCCGGTCGGAGATGTGCTGTCCTTTCCAGGTATTTTCTAATTGTTCGCACTGGGCACAATTTTAAGTCTTCTGCATTACCTGTCTTAGGGATGGCAGGAATCGAGAAACCTTCAAACCTCGGGTCCCAGACTGCTGGGTTTTGAGTCTTGGCCACAAAAGAAGGTACGAACTTGAAGGATACTTCTTTCCACCCCTTTGAGTGAGAGACGTCGAATGACAAACCATGGATCTCTCCCACTCTCTTAGCGGACGCCAAGGCCAGCAAGAAGACGGCCTTGAGGGTGAGATCTTTGTCCACGATATCCTTCAAGGGTTCAAAGGGGGGACGACACATCATCCTCCGGACCTTGCCTAAGTCCCACTGGGGCACCCTCCTCGCCTGAGGGGGGCAAGACTGCTCGAAGCTTTTGACAAGCATCGCTGTGTCTCGAGGCCCCCAGGTCGATGCCCTTCAGGAGGAAGACTTGGCCTAAGGCAGCCCGAACTCCTTTTATGGCTGGGATTGACATCCCTATTTTGTGCCAGAGAAACACCAGGAAATCTGCTATGTCTGGGACAGAGGCCTTAAGAGGTCTAATGTGCCTCTCAGAGCACCACTTCATGACGGAGGCCCATTTTGTCTGGTAGACCGCGGCTGACGACTTTCTCAGGAATAGAGACATTCTCTTAGCCGTGGAGGAAGAATATCCTTCTTTCTTCAGGAGCCGCTCTTTAGTCTTCAGTCGGGAAGACGTAGGGAGAGTGGGTTGTCGTGGAGCTTGAGAAAGTGAGGCTGGTGCAGAAGGTCTGACCTGGCGGACAGAGGCCACGGCGGTTGACTCGATAGGTCTTTTAGATCCGCGAACCACTCTCACTCTCCGGCCACCAGGGCGCTACCAAAGTCATCCTTAGGTTTCGGGCCGTCCTTACTCTGTTGAGCACTTGTCTTATCAACGTGAGAAGGGGGAAAGGCGTACACATCCAGATTGTCCCACTTGTGCTGAAAAGAGTCTTCTAAGGCTGCTTTCGGGTCTGGTACAGGGAGCAATAGACTGGGAGTTGGGCGTTGAGGTTGTTGCAAAGAGGTCAACCACCGGGGAGCCCCAGCGTTGAATGATGAGCTTGGCTATTTCTGGGAGAAGGGACCATTCTGTCCCTACTATCTGGCCCATTCTGCTGAGGCCGTCGGCCAGAACGTTTTTCTTCCCGGGAATGAACCTTGCTAACATCACCACTTGACTTTCTTCTGCTCAATCTAGACTCTCTATGGTGAGATTGCACAACTCCTTCGATTACAAGCACCCTGCTTCTTTATGTATGCCACTACCGTGGCGTTGTCGCACATCAACGCCACGGTGATTCCCTTTAGCAGACTTGCGAAGTGTAGGCACGCCTTCTGGAGTGCTTCCAACTCCAGGACATTGCTGTGGAGTTGCCTCTCCCCTTCCAACCAGGTCTCTTGTGCCGTTACGTCGAGGAGAAGGGCTCCCCATCCCTGGTTGGAGGCGTCTGTGAACAGTAGTAACTTGGGAGGGCCGGTCCCGAAGGTCGTCCCCTTGAGTGAGTTCGACTGGCAATGCCACCATTCTAGGGAGGGTCTCGTGTTTGGAAGGACTGGGATTAGCACCTGTTGTGAATCCGTCTGTCACCAGAGGTTCTTGAGATTCCATTGGATGGATCTGAGCCTTACCCTCCCTTGGGGAACTAGGTTCTCCAATGAGACCAGGTGACCTATCAGCCTCTGCCAGTCTTTCGCCCTCCTGGGGTGTTCTGACAGGAACGGCTGACTAATGTGCCTGAGGTTTCTTATCTTATCCTCCGAAGGGAAAACTTTTCCCCGAATGATGTCATATGTCATTCCCAAGTAGTTCCTTCCGGTGGATGGGGATAGATTTGACTACTTCAGGTTGATTACGATCCCCAGATCCTTGCAAAACTGGAGGAGACTTCTCTCTTGTTCCTCCAAGAGGACCATTGAGGCGGAAAGAAGCCACCAGTCGTCCAGGTATCTGATAAGGCGAATGCCTCGTTCGTGAGCCCACACTGAGACAGCCTTGGAGACTCTCGTGAACACTTGGGGCGCTGTTGACAGACCCAAGCAAAGGGTCCTGAATTGCAGGATCTGGGAACCCTATATCACCCGGAGGAACTTCCTAACCGAGGTGTGGACCGGAATCTGGAAGTATGCGTCCTTGGGGTCGATGGTCATCATACAATCTTTCTCCCTCAAGGACAGCAGGACTGACTTCTGAGTGTCCATTTTGAAGTCCGTCTTCTTGACGAACTTGTTGAGAGCTGACAGATCTATAGCCGGTCTCCACCCCCCGGTCGCTTTCTCCACAATGAACAGGCGACTGTAGAAACCTGGTCCTGGGAGAAGAACTTCTTCCATGGCACCCTTCTCTAGCATGGACGATACCTCCTCTTGAAGGGCGGTCCTCTTTAACGGGTCTTTGGGATCTAGCCATTCTATCCGGTTGGCCGGAAAAAGCGGGGGTGGTTCCGTTAGGAACGGAAGTCTGTAGCCCTCCTTTAGTACGGACACTGTCCAAGGCTCTGCTCCTTGAGCCTTCCATGCTTGCCAACGACGTCTGAGGCATCCTCCAACCCGCGGGTTGGGCGGGGATAGGGGGCCTCCCACTCTATCTCTTCTAGCGGGGCAGCCTGATCTGCCTCTTCTAGAGGCGGAGTAACCCGACCTGAAGGAGCTTGAGGGCGCTGGAGCTCCCCTGCGGGGGGGCTGAGGCGTTGCGGACCAGGAGGAAGAGGGGGGGCTTCTCTCCTCGTAGCGCTGGTAGAGGCTTGGGGTGTCGCGGCACTATCCGAGACGGACCTCTTATAGGGCGGTCTCCTACGAGTCGTAGGTCTGGGGGCGTTAGCCTCCTTCTTTTTCAAGACCTTCTCCATTATGGCTTCTAGTTCCTTCAGAGGAAATAAAGACTTTCCCCACAGGGGAAGGCTGCGAATGGCTCGCGCCTCCCTGTCTGGTACCTTCCGAGACACCTTCGCCAGAACAGTGTCTCGCTTCCAGGGCACCCAGTTAGCTGTTAGTGCGAGAGACTGATATGTCAATAACCTAAGGGTTTTACCCCCGGAGGTAATGAGGTCCCTCAGTAGGCCTTATTGGTCAGGGTCCTCGGGGTCGAAGGAGGCTTGTACACCTACCAAAGTGGAAGCCCACCAGTCCAGCCAAGAGGAGACGTTTACTAAGTCCCTCGACATTATCTCCATCATGGAGGCTTCTGCTGGCGAGAACCAGACTGGGGCCGAAGAGGCTCTACCGTCTGAAACGCCTTGACTAAGGATGTCTACTGCTGACTCCACCTTAAGGGGCCTGGGCGTCGTCCCGCTGGTACATAGACTTTGCCTTGGGGTCTGAGGCCCTGGGGCAATTTTGAGGACCTCTGGGTTTTGGGGGCCTCGGCATTGCTGGCCACTACCTTGCCGACATACTCCTGCTCTAGGACAAGATCTCGGGCTAGAGGAAGTGCTAGGGACGTCTTAGGTTGGGAGGGAGTCTGCATGATCCTCAAAAGGCTTGACTTCCAGGAAACTTCATCCGTAGCCGCAGGTTCCGCTATTTTGTGGTGCCTTCTGAAAAGGCTAACCACTCTCCTATAGACGGGGTCCTCCATCAGGGAACCCTCCCCTCCGCCAGCCGAGGTCTCGGCTTGGGGCCAGGGAGCTGGGTTACCGGGCACGCCGACTGGACGTCTAGCTCTTTGGGGCCAGGGGCGCCGCCCTGCCGAGGTACTGGATTTCATCTGCGGGGACGTCCGCACCAGGGGCCTGGGTTAACGCAGGCAACGCTGGTTCAGCGGGGACTCCCGTCCGCCCAAGGGCTCTGGGTGCCGAGGATGCGGTTCCCGTGGGCTGACCCGGCAGCGGGAACCGTTCCTTCCGACCCGAAGGCCGCACCAGCTGGGCACTCCCCATCGAGCGCTTAGGTTCTAGAATACCAGGCACTCCCTTGCGGTGGTACCGGTCTTCCCCGGCGGGAGCTCCGCACCAGGTTCGGGGGTCAGAACCGGCATCGCCGTACTGTCGAGGACTACCGTTCGAGTATTCTCTCTGGGGGACGCGGACGCGGATCCCCGTGGGCTGACCCAACGGAGGGAACCGTTCCTTTAAGTCCGAGGGCCGAACCAGCTGTGCTGGTTCGGCCAGGCTGCCCGTAAGAAGCCCGGTTACACCCGCTGGCGGGGTGAACCGGAAGCTTCGCGGCCTTACGCCTGCCTGAAGAGGCCTTCTCGCATTTCTTCCTGCGAGGGTTATATCTGCGTCTGGAGGATGGCCCTCGTGGTGAGATAAACTCTGGGCTGCCGGTCCGGGGAACGCTGCAATACAGACCTGGGAGGCTCCTTCTCGGCGAGGCCCTCAGCTGCAGAAGAGACTGAAAAATACGTCAAGAGACTGGAGAAGAATTAGGGACATTTTTCCCCCACATGGGGTCATCAGAGGAGACGTGGCCTGCTTGCACCAGGACTCCGTCTCCCCACACACTCTCGAAAGTAGTACTTACCTCGAACTACTTCTTAGGAGTTATCTTCTCCACAATAGACCAACCTCGTCTCCTACTCTGGGTAGGAGAGGGTGGTAGGGAAGCTCTGTCAGGCGAGACGCCCGGCGCTAGTCTTCTTAGGCGAACCCTTCGTCGCCTACTTCTTCTTGGTGCTATACCGCACCCACTCAAACTCCTGGGGAAGAGCAATGGACACTTCCCCGTAACTGACTTACCTCGTCCCCTACTCTGGGTAGGGGAAGATGGCTGTATAAGAAGCTCTATCCGACGAGGCATCGGGAATTATGAGCCACTTGGATGTATTCTTCCTCTTGGTGCCGAAGTGCACTCACTGCACTACGTTCCAGGACTAGTAGTCCTGACACGTGGTTGAAGGGGAACATAAGCTGCCCCTACACGGCTAACACCGAGGATAAGGGGAGGAAGAATGATTTATTGTAAAATTGTTCCCTTCAGCTATTAATTCCTTGAAGGAAATCAAGGAATACTGCTTCATATAGCACACAACGCACGACACAAGCACTTAAGGAAATGAATTAAACACCGGGTAAGCACACGGTTGAAAAGTGAACGCACAGGAACACTTGGGATTTGGATCTTTCTAATAACAAAGATCTCCAAGACCTGCTTAAGTCTTTCGAGACTTCCAAGGAGCGTCATATTTCGACTCCTGCTTGGAACTTGGACGTGGTCCTACAGTTCCTTATGTCAGACAGGTTTGAACCATTAAATTCAGCCTCCCTGAAGGATCTTACCCTCAAGACACTTTTTTTGGTGAGCTTGGCTTCGGCTAAAAGGGTTAGTGAGATACATGCTTTTAGCAAGAACATCAGCTTCTCCACTAATAAAGCAGTATGCGCTCTTCAACTTGGTTTTTTGGCCAAGAATGAACTAAACGCGCACAAAGGATCGAGAGAGACGAGAGTGAGGTGTGAACACCTCACGACCAAGGAACTTAATGAGGAGGATGACCCAGAGAAGCAGTGACCTGCCCTGATCCTGCCCTCGGGGCGCATTCCTTGGCGGCGGGGGTAGGCCTATGTAGAGAACGGAGTAGGGGGGTAACGGCGCGAAAACCTTGGTTGGTAGAGAGGAGATCACAAGTGACTCCAAAGAAAGTAGTTCGAGGCAAGTATTTGTGTTGGAACAAACTGCAATTTAGTACAATATGGATGGCTATATGTTGAATATGAAAGTCTAGACCTTAAGTTGCATGTAAAACTTAGAAAAAATCTGATGTCACAACATTCCTGCTGTAAGCAAAAGCTAAAATGTCAAGTAACTTCTGAATAAAGCTCATAGCTAGCTGTTTGTTTACCTTATTCCAAAATCAACACATACAAAATATAAAGCTATAGATTACGAGCTATAGGTAAGCTATTGTCAGTTAGAATACAACTTGTTAAAAGTACATGATTTGCTTATAGATATTTACAAGCAAATTACTGTTCTCAGTTAACAACATTCTGAAAATTCAATATTAACTATAAAATATGCTGATATTTTATGTTACATCAGTGACCAGACTTTTGTTGAACTTGGGTAACCATAGATAGATAGAAGAATGACAGGTCTAAAAACCTGTATAGGATAAATACCTGCCTTAACGAATTTACTTCACAAAAGTTTTATATGACTATTCAGAATACAACTAGTAAATACTGAAAGCCACTGATCTTAATAAAAATGTTTCTTTAGTGACCCTACAAGATATCTAAAAAAAAATGTGTTTAATGTTCTGTAAATTTACTGGAACACAAAAAAATGATATTTTAATTATAAAATAAATTTTTGAATATACTTACCCGGTGAATATATAATAGCTGCAACTCTGCGGCTCGATAGAAAACACACTCAAAAAACTCGCGAGCGATCGCTATGAAGGTTGCGGGTGTGCCCACCAGCGCCAACTGTCGGCCAGATACCACTCTTGCATGTAAACAAACCCTTCAATTCTTCTCGTCCCGCTGCGTCTCTATTGGGGAGGAAGGGAGGGTCATTTAATTTATATATTCACCGGGTAAGTATATTCAAAAATTTATTTTATAATTAAAATATCATTTTTAAATATGTAACTTAGCCGGTGAATATATAATAGCTGATTCACACCCAAGGCAGTGGGTAGAGACCAGAGTTAATTAAGTTTACAGCGTATAAGCTAAGAGTTTTTTCATTTTGACAGTTATCAATATAACAAAACCAAAATATATAGGTACCTGGTAAGGAAGTTGACTTAGACGATTACTCTGCCTTGTAAGTCTGTCTTCCTCACGGAGCCCAGCGATCCTCTTAGGATGCTGAAAGACTCCCAGGAGCTGAAGTATCAAGGGCTGCAACCCATACAACAGGACCTCATCAAACCCCTAATCTGGGCGCTCTCAAGAAATGACTTTGACCACCCGCCAAATCAACCAGGATGCGAAAGGCTTCTTAGCCTTCCGAACAACCCATAAAACAATATTAAAAAACATTTCAAGAGACAGATTAAAAGATTGGAATTAGGGAAGTGTAGTGGTAGAACCCTCACCCACTACTGCACTCGCTGCTACGAATGGACCCAGTGTGTAGCAGTCCTCGTAAAGAGTCTGGACATCTTTCAAGTAAAATGACGAGAACACTGACTTGCTTCTCCAAAAGGTCGCGTCCATGATACTTTGCAGAGATCTATTTTGCTTGAAGGCCACGGAAGTTGCTATAGCTCTAATCTCGTGCGTCTTAACCTTAAGCAAAGATCGGTCTTCCTCACTCAAGTGGGAATGGGCTTCTCGTATTAAAAATCTGATAAAATATGACAAAGCATTCTTTGACATAGGTAAGGATGGTTTCTTAACCGAACACCATAACGCTTCAGATTTACCTCGTAAAGGCTTAGTACGAGCTAAATAGAACTTAAGAGCTCTAACGGGACATAATACTCTCTCTAGTTCGTTGCCTACGATCTCTGATAAGCTAGGAATATCAAAAGATTTAGGCCAAGGACGAGAAGGCAGTTCATTCTTGGCCAGGAAACCAAGTTGAAGAGAACAAGTGGCTTTTTCTGTCGAAAAACCGATGTTCTTGCTGAAGGCATGAAGCTCACTGACTCTTTTAGCCGAGGCCAAGCACACCAGGAAAAGAGTCTTAAGAGTGAGATCCTTCAGGGAGGCTGAATGTAAAGGCTCAAACCTGTCTGACATGAGGAACCTTAGGACCACGTCTAAGCTAGGCCTATTAGTCATTGACAGAACGCAGATTAGCACCAATCAAAATATACATTCGACTGTCTTTCGAAGGGAATACTGTATTGGCATATTGTTTTTTAGAACCTATAATAGATGGCTAGGGGGTTTCAGAAACCCTTTGATTCTAAGGATGGTGTATAGGCTTCATTCGATCTGATGAAGTACAAGTGGGTTTAGACGAATCACCTTCAAGAGAGGTTGGTTGTGTATATTGGCTTTCTACAGCAACCTTCTTGGCCACTTCAACAACAGGTGTCATGGGTTTGTGAACTATTCTTTCTGAGGCCAGAAAGGAGCTATTAGCCTCATCCCGCTGTTCGCTGAAATCCTGGACTTGTTTAACGCCTACTGAACTATGACAAACTCTGATAATGAACCATTCCTTCTAGGGTCAGAAAGGAGCTATTAGCTTCATCCCGCTGTTCGCTGAAATCCTGGACTAGTTTAACGCCTACTGAACCATGGCAAACTGTGAGAATGATAAGTGAAGAGTTCTTATTCCACAAGAGGAGTAATAAATTATCTAACAAACATTTTGGCACATAAGGATTAAGTAGAGGACAAGTTCAAACAAGAACTAAAAACCAAATAACCGATTATTTCTAAGATATTAAACAACTGCAAAGAGATGATGGATTGGATTGGATTTCTTGATTTGGGTTAAACGTATAGCACAGGGCTGGAGTATAACCCTAATTACACTACAAGGTTAATGTTAGAAGAGGTCGGGCAGCAAGATTGAAGAAAGGAAGCAAGCAGAGAGGTAAAATAGAAACGTATTAAGCAAGTGGAGTTAGGGGCTGATAGAATGCTGCAATGACCCTTAAGTAAGGCCTACAGTGCATCGTGAGAGGTGCACTGATGGCACTACCACCTTATCGAGCAAGGAGATGATGGACAGAGTGATTACCTGCAACCATTTACTAATTCTATATCCCTGAAAAAGAAAGATAAAAACAAGTATACATGGGTAAGAGTGGCATATGGAAGAGTGTAGAAAGGGCATTAATGGATTATGTGTTGATAACTAAAAGAATGTTTGGAAGATTGAAAGACGTGCACGTGTTTAGGGGTATGGTAACGGTACGTCTGATCATTTTTTAGTGGAAGGAAAATTAGTTGTAGTAAAAGAGTAGAGGAATAGAATGGGGGGATGTAAAAGGGAGCTGGTGAGGGTTGAAGAGTTAATAAAACCGGAGGTAAAAAGTGAATATCAAGAAAGGTTGAAAATAGCATATGGCATAGTGAAATTAAGAGAAACTGGTACTTTAAAGGTGGAGCGGAAGTTAGTAAATGAAAATTTTGTTGGGATTGCAAGTGAAGTGTGTGGCAAGAAGTTTGTTGGCGGCAGCATGAGGAAGAGTAGTGAATGCTGGAATGAAGGAATGAAGGTAAAAATGGAAGAGAAAAAGAGGGCATTTGAAGAATGGCTGCAGAGTAATAGTGTAGAGAAGTATAAAAGATATAAAGAGAAAAATGTGGAAGTAAAGCGCAAGGTAAGTGAGGCAAAGAGGGCAAGTGACATGAGGTGGGGTCAGGAATTGGGTCATTCATATGAAGAGAATAATAAGTAGTTTTGGAAATAAGTGAAGAGAGTATGAAAGGCTGGTTCAAGAATTGAAGAGACAGTGAAAGATGGAAATGGAAGGTTGTTAAAAGGAGAGGAGGCAAGGAAAAGGTGGGCAAAATATTTTGAAAGTTTACTGAATGTTGAGGATAATAGGGAGGCAGATATAATTGCTGTTCCAGGTGTTGAGGTGCCAGTGATGGGAGATGAGAACGAGAGAGAGATTACAAGAGAGGAAGTGAGGAGAGCAGTATATGAAACGAGAGTAAGAAAAGCACCTGGTATGGATGGTGTGAGAACTGAGATGTTAAAGGAAGGGGGTGTGACTACTTGAATGGTTGGCAAGATTGTTTAATATGTGTTTTGTGTTGTCAATGGTACCAGTAGATTGGGTTTGTGCATGGATTGTACCACTATATAAAGGTAAGGGAGATGTGCATGAGTATTGTAATTCCAGGGGTATTAGTTTGTTGAGTATGGTTGGAAAAGTGTGTGGTAGAGTACTGATTAAAAGGATTAATTATAAAACACAGAATGCAATCTTAAAAGTACAGGGTGGTTTTAGAAGAAATAGGGGATGTATGAATTAGATTTTCACAATTAAGCAGATATGCGGAAAATATTTAGCAAAAGGTAAGGAGGTGTATGTTGTGTTTATGGATCTGGAGAAAGCGTAAGATAAGAGTTGATAGGGAAGCGATGTGGAAGGTGATGAGGTTATATGGAATTAGTGGAAGGTTGTTGCAAGCAGTGAAAAGTTTCTACAAAGGTAGTGAGCGATTTGTTTCCGGTGAGAGTGGGTCTGAGACAGGGATGTGTGATGTCGCCATGGTTGTTTAACTTGTATGTTGATGGAGTGGTGAGAGAGACGAATGCTCGAGTACTTGGACAAGGATTGAAACTGGTAGACGAGAATGATCATGAATGGGAGGTAAATCAGTTGTTGTTTGTGGATGATATTGTACTGGTTGAAGACTTGGAAGAGAAGCTTGGCCGATTAGTGACAGAATTTGGAAGGGTGTGTGAGAGAAGGAAGTTGAGTTAATGTGGTTAAGAGTAAGGTTATGAGATGTACGAGAAGGGAAGGTGGTGCGAGGTTGAATGTCATGTTGAATGGAGATTTACTTGAGGAGGTGGATCAGTTTAAGTACTTGGGGTCTGTTGTTGCAGCAAATGGCGGATTGGAAGCAGATGTACGTCGGAGTGAATGAAGGGTGGAAAATGTTGGGGGCTGCAAAGGGAGTGGTAAAGAATAGAGGGTTGGGCATGAATGTAAAGAGAGTTCTATATGAGAAAGTGATTGTACCAACTGTGATGTATGGATCGGAGTTGTGGGGAATGAAAGTGATGGAGACACAGAAATTGAATGTGTTTGAGATGAAGTGTCTGAGGAGTATGGCTGGTGTATCTCGAGTAGATAGGGTTAGGAACAAAGTAGTGAGGGTGAGAACGGGTGTAAGAAATGAGTTAGCAGCTAGAGTGGATATGAATGTGTTGAGGTGGTTTGGCCATGTTGAGAGAATGAAAAATGGCTGTCTGCTAAAGAAGGTAATGAATGCAAGAGTTGATGGGAGAAGTACAAGAGGAAGGCCAAGGTTTGGGTGGATGCATGGAGTGAAGAAAGCTCTGGGTGATAGGAGGATAGATGTGAGAGAAGCAAGACAGCATGCTAGAAATAGGAAGAATGGTGAGCGATTGTGACGCAGTAACGGTAGGCACTGCTGCTTCCTCCGGTCGCCTTGATTGACCACGGAGGCAGCAGCAGTAGGGGATTCAGCATTACGAAGCTTCATCTGTGGTAGTGGGGGAGGGTAGGCTGTGACACCTTAGCAGTACCAGTCAAACTCGGTTGAGTCCCTTGTCAGGCTGGGAGGAACGTAGAGAGGAAAGGTCCCCTTTTTTCATTTGTTTGATGTTGGCTACCCCCCAAAATTGGGAGAAGTGCCTTGGTATTTGGACGGATATCCCTCATTGTCACTGCATTTACTTGTAGCAATTTTGAGACTGCTTAGTAGTGCAGTAATAATAGTAATTTTTAGCCAAGTAGTAGTAGTAGTTTTATGAGACAGAGTACTACTTCTAGACTCTCATAGACTATGTAAAATTCTAAGGCTTGTATTTGTGTGGGAAATCTATGAAAATTTATACTTGAATCCTGATGAGGAATCATCATGAATATGAATCAATGCAGACTGATCTACTACCAAAGCAAAATCATCGGAGCTATCTGAAAATGAACCAGAAAATTTCTTAAATCTAAAAGTACTACTGAATATTACCAAACTTTTATACAGTCCTGTAAAACAATTCTGATGACCAATCATAATGGGTTGTTTCTATCATAATAATAATCAGTGTTTTACCTAAATAATAATGCAATGTAGCAGTCCATATATTATTCAAATTTCAGGATCCTCTGCTGTATTTATATGTGGTCCATATTAACAAGCTCCTAAGATTTAAGAAGCTTATATTACAAATTAATAAACTTTATCAACTTACAGTTTATCTGCACAATTCACTAAAGCAAAATTCCAATAACTGCATAAGGTGCTGTGTGTAGTGTTGTGAAAAAACAGTGCTTGATGTATACAGCAACCAATAACAGTTATCTAAGTCAACATACTACATTTCAAAGCCACTCTGCACCTCCTGCAATGAAAATTAAGCCCCCGAGTTTCCACAAATAAATGTTAAAAAAATAAAAAGGAAACTGGAGATGATGCTTCATTTTGCACATCATTCCCAAAATTCCCAAGTGCACTGTGACAGGCTCAGGGAAGGGGTTAAAAAGAACATGATATCTCCTACATCTTTCGGCAAATAAAATACTGTACTCTTATTACTATATTGATAGCAACCAAATACTGTACACGTAAGATACCTCAAATAAAATCCTCCTACTAAAAGCACTGTTTACATAAATTACACTAAGATATTAAAATGTTCTTTATAAACCCCATGAATAAAATCCTTGCTTACAAACACTGATTTTATTAATCAGATGACTTATTATTCATGATTTAATTTTGTTATATGGCCAACTTAAGAGCTTCCAGATTCTCAACTCCCTCTACCCAAATGCAAAATAGTAATCATAAATCTTAGCTCATACCCTATATGATTTAGTGATCCTTTGAGGGTTCTAATACTTCCAATCCCTTCGGCTCGATTGGACGTATTTTACATCCAGTTATTACTTGTTTCTTCATCTTTTATTGTTTACGATATTTTTACAAAATATGTAAAACTATACATCAATGGAAAGGAAAATATGTTCTACTATACAATAAAAATGTTGTAAAGTCCTATCTTTAATTGTTTTTGTGCTAAGTTATGTAAAATGTTCCCTATAAGGGCCTGGAGCTCGAGTGTCAATCTATTGGTTAGGGCGGGCTTGATGCTCAAGTGGATTCAAGTTATATTACGATACACAAAATGTAAGATTCATTAGTTTAGAATCATCTGTTAAGGAAACAATTGGGATTATCATGTCCTTTCATCATCCACTCCATGGTTACCTCAACAAATTAAAAACATTTTAGCAACTTAAAACTACAAAGCTACAACTAAATCTATTGCAAAACAAAATACGTGCCCTGGAGAGATAACTGTGATGACTGCAAGGAAACCGGCACACCTCGAACTTTATCTGCCCATGACAGACCGCTAGACGATGTACTGCTGGAGAGAGATGAGCTGGAGGTTGCCCTTTCTTGATTGTTCAGCATGCTCTGGTCAAACATCAAAATAAATTGTTTTACAAAAATAAAAAATAGGAAAAGAAAACAGGGTAGTGAACTAATAATGTACAGCATATCTATTCACTTTAAGGGTACCATTCTTGAAATGTGCCCCATATTCATCTTGAAGTGAGATAGAGTACAATTATTCCACTAAAATAAGCCAACAAAAACAGAATGCTGTCATACTAATTAGAACATAGATTATATTCATGAGTTTTGCTTACAACATGAACAAAAAATAATTAGTTATAAAAATTCCTAGCTATCTACAATTAATCAATTTTGTAATACAACTTTGTACCTAAAAGAAAATACCTATAGGTAAAAGACGATAAACTAATTCTGAAAATGTAAATAAAGGAATACAAAAACATGTCAGGTTAAAAGAACATATCAGTAACAATCTTGGCAGGTTGATTTATGGAAATTGGCTCATATGGCTAAGCAATGAAGCCAAGGACCCCATTAAGAAAGGAAGTACAACGGAGAAAACCCATCAATTGCACTATTAAGTGGAAGACAGGAATTATAAATGGAAGTAAAGCAGAAGGCTAAAACGTTAAAACATGGAGACAAAGGAATACTGTAAAAACCCATTAATAATGCCTAAAATATTATTCCCTGATGGAAATTTCAAAAGACATTCAGTAAACAAACACTGTATGAAGATGCTTCAACTTAAAATGGGTCTTTCCTTATTTCCTTGAGTTAGTCACTGTAAATCAGACAAGCTTTGTATAGCTAGGAAAAACAGAGAGTACTTTTAAAATCTACAATTTCTTTCTATGCATTTCTATGCATATATAAAAATCTTTTTCTCCCATGGAAATTCCAGTCTCCTTGATGCCATATGACTTCAGCAACCTCTTATCAACCCATCATAGGAATGAGCAGGCTGATAGGGCCCGGCTAGTAATTGGTTAATGAAGGAATCTTGCTTCCCTAGAAGGGGAATGCAATCTGGACTTAAATACCTGGCGGAGGATGACCTATGGATAGGTATTCATTTCACCCGATGGGGATCAACTACTTCTAACAGATCCAGTCAAATACGAATGGTACTCAGTAATGTAGCTTACCAACATCAATGTTATTTCCAGTGTATAACAGTACAAAAGCTTCACTCCAAGTAATGGGAAGGAAAGGAGGAAAAAAGGAGGAAGAAAGAAAAAGCAAAATGTTATTTTGATTATAAAATAAATTTTTGAATATACTTACCCGGTGATTATATAGCTGCAACTCTGTTGCTCGACAGACAACTCTACGGTAAAAACTCGCCAGCGATCGCTACACAGGTTGCGGGTGTGCCCAACAGCGCCATCTGTCGACCAGATACCCAGTTCTCAATGTAAACAAAAACTCAATTTTCTCCTCGTCCCACTGCGTCTCTATTGGGGAGGAAGGGAGGGTCATTTAATTTATAATCACCGGGTAAGTATATTCAAAAATTTATTTTATAATCAAAATAACATTTTTCAATATTTAACTTAGCCGGTGATTATATAGCTGATTCACACCCAGGGGGGTGGGTAGAGACCAGCAATATATGTTTACACTTTTATGAGCTAAGAGTTTTTATTTCATTTTAGAAGTTATCAAAATAACAAAAACAAAATAAATAGGTACCTGGTAAGGAAGTCGACTTGAACAATTACTCTGCCTTTTAAGTACGTCTTCCTTACGGAGCCTCGCGATCCTCTTAGGATGCTGATCGACCCCTAGGATCTGAAGTATCAAGGGTTGCAACCCATACAACAGGACCTCATCAAAACCCCTAATCTAGGCGCTCTCAAGAAATGACTTTGACCACCCGCCAAATCAACCAGGATGCGAAAGGCTTCTTAGCCTTCCGGACAACCTAAAAAACAACAATAAAAACATTTCAAGAGAAAGATTAAAAGGGTATGGAATTAGGGAATTGTAGTGGTTGAGCCCTCACCCACTACTGCACTCGCTGCTACGAATGGTCCCAGTGTGTAGCAGTCCTCGTAAAGAGACTGGACATCCTTTAGATAAAAAGACGCAAACACTGACTTGCTTCTCCAATAGGTTGCGTCCATTATACTTCGCAGAGATCTATTTTGCTTAAAGGCCACGGAAGTTGCGACAGCTCTAACTTCGTGTGTCCTCACCTTCAGCAATGCTTGGTCTTCCTCACTCAGATGGGAATGAGCTTCTCGTATTAACAGTCTGATAAAGTAGGATAAAGCATTCTTTGACATAGGCAAAGATGGTTTCTTAACTGAACACCATAAAGCTTCAGATTGGCCTCGTAAAGGTTTAGTTCGTTTTAAATAGAACTTAAGAGCTCTCACAGGGCATAAGACTCTTTCTAGTTCATTGCCTACCATATTCGATAAGCTGGGAATATCGAACGATTTCGGCCAAGTTCGAGAAGGCAGCTCGTTTTTGGCAAGAAAACCAAGTTGTATCGAACATGTAGCTTTTTCTGACGAAAATCCGATGTTCTTGCTGAAGGCATGAATCTCACTGACTCTTTTAGCTGTGGCTAAGCATACCAGGAAAAGTGTCTTTAAGGTGAGATTTTTCAGGGAGGCTGATTGTAGCGGCTCAAACCTGTCTGACATGAGGAATCTTAGTACCACGTCTAAATTCCAACCAGGTGTAGCCAAACGACGCTCCTTCGTGGTCTCAAAAGACTTAAGGAGGTCCTGTAGATCTTTATTGTTGGAAAGATCTAAGCCTCTATGCCGGAAGACCGATGCCAACATGCTTCTGTAGCCCTTGATAGTGGGAGCTGAAAGTGATCGTTCTTTTCTCAGGTATAAGAGAAAGTCAGCTATTTGAGCTACAGAGGTACTGGTCGAGGATACAGATACTGACTTGCACCAGTTTCGGAAGACTTCCCACTTCGATTGGTAGACTCTAAGGGTGGATGTTCTCCTTGCTCTAGCAATTGCACTGGCTGCCTCCTTCGAAAAGCCTCTAGCTCTCGAGAGTCTTTCGATAGTCTGAAGGCAGTCAGACGAAGAGAGTGGAGGCTTTGATGTACCTTCTTTACGTGTGGCTGACGTAGAAGGTCCACCCTTAGAGGAAGACTTCTGGGAACGTCTACTAGCCATCGAAGTACCTCGGTGAACCATTCTCTCGCGGGCCAGAGGGGAGCAACTAGCGTCAACCTTGTCCCTTCGTGAGAGGCGAACTTCTGCAGTACCTTGTTGACAATCTTGAACGGTGGGAATGCGTATAGATCTAGATGCGACCAATCTAGGAGAAAGGCATCTATATGTATCGCTGCTGGATCCGGGATTGGTGAGCAATATATTGGGAGCCTCTTGGTCATCGATGTTGCAAAGAGATCTATGGTTGGTTGGCCCCAAGTGGCCCAAAGTCTCTTGCATACATCCTTGTGGAGGGTCCATTCCGTTGGAATTACTTGCCCCTTCCGACTGAGACAATCTGCCATGACATTCAAGTTGCCTTGGATGAACCTCGTTACTAGTGATATGTTTTGACCTTTTGACCAGATGAGCAGGTCCCTTGCGATCTCGTACAACGTCAGTGAGTGGGTCCCTCCTTGCTTGGAGATGTACGCCAAGGCAGTGGTGTTGTCCGAGTTCACTTCCACCACTTTGCCTCGAAGGAGAGACCTGAAACTTTTCAAGGCCAGATGTACTGCCAGTAGCTCCTTGCAGTTGATATGCATGATCCTTTGATTCGAGTTCCACAGTCCCGAACATTCCCGACCGTCTAATGCCGCGCCCCAGCCTACGTCCGATGCGTCCGAGAAGAGAACGTGGTTGGGAGTCTGAACAGCCAGGGGAAGACCCTCTCTTAGGTTGATACTGTCCTTCCACCAAGTCAGGCAAGACTTCATCTTCTCGGAAATGGGGATCGAGACCGCTTCTAGCGTCTTGTCCTTTTTCCAGTGAAATGCTAGATGGTATTGAAGAGGACGGAGGTGTAGTCTTCCTAATGACACAAATTGTTCCAGGGATGATAGCGTCCCTACCAGACTCATCCACTTCCTGACTGAACATTGTTCCTTCTTCAGCATGTTCTGGATGCATAACTGGGCTTGGCTTATTCTGGGGGCCGACGGAAAAGCCCGAAAAGCTAGACTGTGAATCTCCATCCCTAAATACACAATAGTTTGGGATGGGACCAGTTGTGACTTTTCCATATTGACAAGGAGACCCAATTCCTTGGTCAGATCTAGAGTCCACTTTAGATCCTTCAGACAGCGACGACTGGAAGAAGCTCTGAGAAGCCAGTCGTCCAAATAGAGGGAGGCTCGGATGTCCGATAAATGAAGGAATTTGGCTACATTCCTCATCAGCCTCGTAAATACAAGAGGAGCTGTGCTTAGGCCAAAGCACAGGGCTTGAAACTGGTAGACAACCTTTCCAAAAAGGTTGGGAGTCCGGGTGGATGGGGACGTGGAAGTAGGCGTCCCTTAGGTCTAAAGAGACCATCCAGTCTTCCCTTCTGACCGCTGCTAAGACTGACTTTGTGGTCTCCATGGAGAACGTCTGCTTTGTGACAAAGACATTCAGAGCACTGACGTCTAGCACCGGCCTCCACCCTCCTGTCTTCTTTGACACCAAGAAGAGTCGGTTGTAGAATCCCGGAGTTTGAAGGTCCGAGACTTTGACCACCGCTCCATTCTCTAGTAAAAGAGACACTTCCCGTTTCAAGGCTCGTCTCTTGTCTTCCTCTCTGTACCTGGGAGAGAGATCGATGGGGGACGTTGCTAGAGGGGGTTTCCGTACAAAGGGGATCTTGTACCCTTCTCTGAGCAACTTCACAGATTGTGCATCTGCGCCTCTCTTTTCCCAGGTCTGCCAGAAGTTCTTGAGTCTGGCTCCCACTGCTGTCTGAAGATGCGGGCAGTCAGACTCTGCCCTTAAAGGACTTGGATCCTTTCTTCTTTCCTCGTTTCCCTTCGGCACGAGCACCTCCTCTGCTGGAGGCTCTGCCACGAAAGGGCGGAATAAAACGGGACGCTGGAGTGTCCATCCTTGGTCTAGCTGACAAGGTAGGCAAAGGGGTAGCTTTGCGAGCGGAGGACGCAACAAGATCGTGAGTGTCCTTCTGTATCAATGAAGCGGCTATTTCCTTAATCAGGTCTTCTGGAAAAAGGCACTTGGAAAGAGGAGCAAAAAGAAGCTCGGATCTCTGGCACGGTGTAACTCCAGCTGAAAGGAATGAGCATAGGTTTTCACGCTTTTTAAGGACTCCGGACACAAATGATGCAGCAAGCTCATTAGACCCATCACGTACGGCCTTGTCCATGCAGGACATAATGAGCAAGGAAGTCTCTTTCTCTGTCGGAGAGATCTTTCTGCTTAGGGCTCCTAGACACCAGTCTAAGAAGTTAAAAACTTCGAAGGCCCTAAAGATACCTTTCAAAAGGTGGTCCAGGTCCGAAGATGACCAACATATCTTTGAGCGTCTCATGGCAAGGCAGCGGGGAGAGTCTACAAGACTTGAGAAGTCGCCCTGGGCAGAGGCAGGAACTCCCAAGCCGAGAACTTCTCCCGTGGCATACCAGACGCTCGATCTAGAAGAGAGTCTAGCAGGGGGAAACGCAAAGGCTGTCTTCCCTAAACTCTTCTTGGACTGCAACCATTCTCCTATCACCCGCAAAGCTCTCTTGGACGAGCGTGCGAGGACGAGTCTAGTAAAGGCAGGAGTGGTAGACGGCATGCCTAACACAAACTCTGACGGCGGAGAACGAGGAGCCACAGAAACAAACTGGTCCGGAAACAGCTCTTTGAAAATGGCCAAAACTTTCCTAAAGTCCAAAGAGGGTTGAGTAGACTTAGGCTCGTCCAAATCTGATTGTGGTTCATCTATGTGTGCATCAACATCATCATCAGAAAGTCCCTCATCCGATAACTGATGAGGAAACGGCAACGGAGTGGGTAACGGCTGGTTCGCTGAGTCCGGTCGCACGGGTGCATGCGTGACTGAGCCGGACGCAACGTCATGGAACTGCTGCCCAGTCTGTGAGCTGGCAACAACCATGGCAGCGCGGGGACGCACAGCGTCTACTCCAGACTGTCTGGACTGATGTGGGTGCGCAGTGGAAACCACACTGGGTTGCGGAGGTTGACGCACCGCGTCAAAACAAAGCAACTCTGACGGTTGTTGAACCTTCCGAACATCAACGGCAACCTCCGTGCGTCGCTTAACGTCAACATGCGGCTGGCAGATCACACTGGAACGCATGGGTGGAGGAACTCTCTCAACTGGTGTGCGTGAGAAGGTTACCTCAGCGTCCACAGGACGCACAACCGATCGTGTGGAAGGTTGTAGGCTAGGTACTGCACTAGCTGGTGCGGCAGCAACCTTCTCCGCACGAAAGTCCTGCATTAGAGACGTCAGTTTAGACTGCATGTCTTGCAGTAGAGACCACTTAGGGTCTACGGGAGCAGGTGCGGCGACAGACGGTGTTACTGTCTGAGGCGGTACCGCTTTGCCTCTCTTAGGCGGTGAGCAGTCATCGGATGACGGCAGCGAGTCCGAACTGACCCAGTGGCTACAACCGGGCCGTTGGACTTGCGCTGAAGGGACCGACTTGCGTTTTAACGGTCGTGAGACCTTGGTCCAGGGTTTCTTGCGAGAAACACCTTCCGAAGACGAGGTATAAATGGGCTCTCTCGTCTTAGTTAGGTAGGAGCGATCTTGGGTAGATACGCCCGATACCACGGAGGGAACGTCTGTTCGCTGATTAAAGCCTCTCGAACCCATTTGTCGTACGACATTGCTTCTCCCCTGGACTTGGGAGCTTGCAAGAGGTCCCGGACTAGGAGGACGACAGGCACGAACAGACGAACCCTCAAGCGCAACACTATCCACAACACTATCACTCGGCACTTTAGCACTTCCCACTGCACTTTTGCACTTAAGCTCCTTCACATCCGCCATGAGCTGATTACGGTCACTAGCAAGGGACTCAACTCTCTCACCCAGAGCCTGGATGGCACGCATCATATCAGCCATCGATGGTTCCTGAGTGCCAGGAGGGGGGTTAGGAGCAACCACTACAGGGGAAGGAATAGGTTGTGGGGCATGAGGAGAGGATATGTCAATAGAACGAGAAGAACTTCTCCTAACTCTATCTCTCTCTAGCCTACGTGTATACTTTTGAAATTCGATAAAATCGAATTCCGAAAGGACAACGCACTCCTCACACCGATCTTCCAATTGACAGGTTTTATCCCGACAATTGGAACAAACAGTGTGAGGGTCGATAGAAGCCTTCGGAAGACGCCTTGAACAGTCCCTAGCACTGCACTTCCTAAATTTGGGGACTTGTGAAGGGTCAGCCATTTTGAATTGGTCAAAGGGAAATTCAAAAAACTATCAAAAAGTCATCAACAAAGAATCCGTTATCAAAAAGAGTTCAAGGATTTGTGTGAAGAGAAACCCTGCACAGCGAAAGCTCAAAACTAGAATAAAGTACTTCACCAATTAGATGTGAAAAAACTCCAGTTTAGCAACAGCGAGTAAGTACGTCTTGTCGACACCTCGACAGAGAGAAAATTGAGTCTTTGTTTACATTGAGAACTGGGTATCTGGTCGACAGATGGCGCTGTTGGGCACACCCGCAACCTGTGTAGCGATCGCTGGCGAGTTTTTACCGTAGAGTTGTCTGTCGAGCAACAGAGTTGCAGCTATATAATCACCGGCTAAGTTAAATATTGAAAAAGAGCCATTTATTCTACCCTTCCACAAGATTTACAAATAACACAGTAACATAAGGCAAGATGCATCTTGTCCTGTAAGGGAAATGGGCTGGTTAGATAACTACAGAGATGCCACCAGCGTTGACAGACTTGTGGGTACACTCCCTTAGGAGGGCTGAAGGTTGTTGGCGTATCCAAACTCCAGCGCCTGTCTGACTGTAGATTCTTCAGAGTCTAAGCACTACATCGGGTTGATACCTCAACACCCCTTAAGGTCAAAGCGTATGTTCTCAAGTCTCACAAAATTAGAAAAGTGTTTTGTGACAATTTTTTCTTGATTCTGCTAATGGTAAGAAAGAAATACTGACACTTGGGTAAGAGATGACAGGTCTTCCATAAGCTATGACCAAAGAAGAAACCCTACACAGAAGAGGGGTTACATTCCCTGATAGTTCCAAGGCAATACTCTAAAAGTGCTGACAGGTCGGGAATCATTCTGCATGTGGTCATTTGGGAGCAGCCATGATCATCCTGAGACTTGGTGTGGTCAACATCAGTTGATCAGCTGCTAACCAGAAGGAAATGGATCAGGAAATGGATCCTAAGTTGTTGAAAGCACTTTGAACACTGCCCATAGGTCTTGCACGGGGAACAAAACACAGGAAGCTTCCTGTTAGTTTTGTAATGAACAGAAAGGATTCTAATGATTTATGCAAGGCAAGAAATCTCCCAGTTATGCAAGGATGTAAGGACCACTACAACATTTTACAACTTGCACCTGGCAACTTAGGCCTGTCTGGCTAATACATTTCTCTCATCAGATATGTACCTGGCTGACAGGTCTATGGTGTTGGTACACCACCCTGATGCGCATCAAAAAATCTAATTTTCTTATTTCGTGATTTTGTGAAAAGTTTCAATTTTAGAGCGCCACCTAATTCAGTAGAAACAGTTTTTTGTAGAACTTAATTTCCTTTATAATTAGGCTCTATACTCCTTCTCTGCATGATGCACTGTTTTTGCAAAAAAAGGAGCATATGAAACTAATATAACCAGCCAAAAGTTTAAAAGTGGGATTTACACTATTTTACAAAGGCAGAAGTACTCCCTTTTGGATATGGTGTTACTAAGTGTCTACAGTATATAACATATTCATGTAATAAACAAACTATTTCCAAAGGGATACTGTACATAAAGTTAAAATAACTTGAATGCACAAAATTATATAAAACAAGAAATACAATAAAAACATGAAATAAATGGAAATATAACTTGAATTTACCTATAGAAAGAAGATTCGATAGCCTGAATGGAAACTGCCTTCTTAGATGAAACAAAATCATGCCACTCTCAATTTAATATTGTTTTTAAAAATTTAATAGATGCTCTCAACTTATTATTTTGGCATACCATTACTAATACCCTTCAAGGGCTCAATTGTGTAAGAATAATAATAAACTAAAAAAATATAAATGAAACAAAGAAACTAAAAATGGTGTTTTGCTTGTGTGTATTAAGAGAGGGTAAATAAAACTGAGTATATCTTAGTATAAAACTTTTGTCTTGGTAGAAGTTATGCCACTGGTTATAATGTTCAACAGAGTGAATAAAACTGAGTGTATCTTACTGTAAAATTTTGTCTTAGTGAAAGTTATGCCAATGGTTATGTTTCTCAGCCGTATAGACTCTAGCATGTTGTATTTGGCCCTTCAAATCTCTGAATATTGTTCAATTGCCTTGACAAAAATAATCCAAAAATATCATTCAAACACCAATTTGTTGTGTTCAAAAAGCACTTCACCTCCAAGATCGAACTGTAATTATATTTTAGCACCCTTTGGTTACTCTCTGGAGAAAACCTGAAATATTGCAGGTCTGGTACTTCTTTTATCAGATGCATAATTCAACAGGACTGCTAAGGCACACCAAGATTCATATAGCTCACTAAAATCTTTTCTTGAGTGAAATTGAATATTGGAGCATCATGAAATTAAAGGGAAGACAACAAAGATGATAGATGAAAAGTAAAAGGTAGAGTATATCAGCTGGGACCAAAATACCTTTACAAAGGACTTCAAGCCACAGTGTAAATGTTAGTTCCTAGAGGGTATGAAGGTCTGAAGACAAACCAGTAGCAAATGGCACTTGCTTTCCTTCTCTAAAGTTTGAAGCTCTGAAGACAAACCAGTAGCAAATGGCACTTGCTTTCCTTCTCTAAAGTTTGAAGCTCTGAGGACAAACCAGTAGCAAATGGCACTTGGTTTCCTTCTCTAAAGTTTGAAGCTATGAAGACAAACCAGTAGAAAATGGCACTTGCTTTCCTTCTCTAAAGTTTGAAGCTATGAAGACAAACCAGTAGCAAATGGCACTTACTTTCCTTCTCTAAAGTTTGAAGCTCTGAAGACTACCCATAACAAATGGCACTTGGTTTCCTTCTCTAGAGTTAATCTATGTAAAGCCCTTTTCAAAGCATTGAATAATTTCCAAAAACTATTCATAAGTACCTATGGTTTGCTCATATTAGATACTGTAAATTTAGGCTATAATTCAAAGCTTATGCATACAGAAAGGGTTGTATGGATGAATTTTTCTTACATTATGCTACTAAAAAACCTGTCAAAACTTTTCTAAAATATTGAGGTTTGTGTAAAACATGGGTTCATATTTGAAAACATTAGTTCAGTTAAAATGAATAGTTATATAAAACAACCATTTTTTTCCTTCACTAATTATATATTTGCAATGTCATCTGCGTCTGGAATTCAAAAGAGCAAAAACCATTACTCCTACAGAAAATAGATAATATAAACATGCTACCACTACTGTACTTTCATAACAACGAACGAAATGATGTACTTTGAGGTGCAATGTCTTACATTTGTAAAAGAGTTGATCCCAGGATGTTTTGCCATGCGCGAGTCAGTGACAGTGGTGTTGGCACGCATCAAACCTTTACCCTGTGAAGAGGCAGTACACTCCAATGTATGAAAATGTTGGCAAGGGTATATAACAAGGTGTGTAACTTCCATCTAGTTATGTTGAATACTGTACTTCATGCACTGTATTTATAGAGCTGGATTTGAAGGATATGCATACAGTCTAGCAATGGTTAATAGTCTACACTAATAGCTAAAGTAGACTAACTACATTATTTCAGTGGTAAAAAATATCCTGAGTACAACCTTATTTTCTGGGTCAAAATCCTTGGGAATGGTCACGTTTATAATTTTGAAAAACTTTTTTTGCAAAATCAATAAAAAGACAATAAAAACATTTAAATAATTCTTAATCAAAAACCTAAACTACAATTACTGTATCAACATACAACAGCTATCACCATTGGGAAATTTGATAAAAATTAGACGCTATATTTTTATCAAATTTATATAAACAGCTGATCTCATAAAAAATTAAAGCCTCTTAAATGGTTATACCTGTATAGTTATATAGTACCCCTTTTTAAGTCAATTCAATATACTGTACAATATTTCCAGCTTGATGTCGGTTATTCTTGAATTTAAATACCAAAATAAAATCAGCGTTACACCCTTTTATGTAACCTTATGTCAGTCTCAACATGAAAATAGTATAAAAGCAAATACTGTAGGAAAAAATTTAATTTATGAAACTAGTAAATCCTGTACTGTATTGTACTGTACATAGTCTACCTGCATTCATTATCAAAATGCCAGTACAGTACTGTTCTCTATATTTCTTCACCCTTTAAGAATACAGGGTAGTTTGAATCCAGTCTTCAAGGTAAATACTGTAGGAGTTTTCTTCAAAATGCTCATAGCTGGGATATGATTTATGGACAAGCAATTATGTAACCTATGAACAAAACCTAACACCCTTCGAATGGAATGAACAAAATCCGCAACAGCAATGTATTGCATGCCTAAATCTAATGAAGGTATATTTTAATACTACTTTTCCCATCTGAAACCTGCCACTGAAGAAAAACAGAATTTTAATAATAAAATTTATTTCTATACTCACTTGATATTCATATTACTTCTTCAGGAGCTAGGTTCAATTGACTTTTACCCGTAAAACTTTAACATGTTGAAATTTTCCCATTTTCTCTCCCTTCAATAAAAACATGCCCTTGGTACAGGAGAGAACATTCTAGCAGTAAGTGGTAACAAAGCACCACTGCGTCTCGTATTGCACTTCAGTTTATTCAGTCGTCCAGTACCGATCAGATCTACACTGTATTAGTTTTCTCCAGATTGTTTGCTTATCACTGCACATTAAGATGTCTTCCCGTTTTTTTTTTTTTTTTATTAATTACTACATCGAGTGTATACGGGAATTGTTAAAGTTCAGAAGTCCAGTGAATATTCTCTTATACGGTAACTCTGGTTCTACCTGCCCTATTGCAAACCTAACCTAACTCTCAAAGTTGAGTTTAGTGTTCAAAGTATTTGTTCCAGCAAGGGTTCTGAAAGTTCGCTGTGCATTAAAGATTCAAAAGTGTCTCACAAAATCTCAAATGCTTTCAGTACTTTAGACCCTTCTGCTGCTAAATCCTTGCAGCTGCAATCCTAGTTGCTCTATAAAGCAACTACATTGTGGGGTAAAAGACCAAATGAGTAGATAGGATCCAATGTCCCTCCATTTGCTAAAGTAAGTTCCGAAATTACAACGTATTACATAGGTGGATGGAGTGACATATTATATGATTCCCTTGAAGAGAGTGACGGCCCATTAAAATTTTATTTTAGGGTTACTTCAAACTATATAATTTTTTGTTTCTAGATTAATTTCTTTTATTTGAAAAATATATGATTGATAATTTTCTTTACAAAAAATCAAAATAGGAAATCATATTTCAAATTTATACATATTTTACTAATAATGTTTTACATATGGAAGTTTTAAATTTTACAAAAAGTGACTTGCCAGATTGCAGACAATAAAATTCCCAATCTTTTCATGTTTGGTATGAATGACAAATACCTGTCGACATTAAAAAAAAAAAAGTATATTTAATTTTTCTCCGACAATTTCAAGTCTAAAGAAAACGGACTTAAAAGTTCATTTGTAGGGATTGGTTGTTTAAACTTTAATACGAATAAGTATGGACTTTTAGCAATAATTTCCATCGTCACTAGAATCTTAAGGACATCATCCTCATATTTTAGGGTTATTTACTAATCAATGGAGAGCCCCTTCCTTCCAATAAACATATGATACATGTATCAAATGCCCGTTCATAAGTACAAAGTGGCTAGCATAACGAATTCTAGTCTGTTTATTTTTCTGGACAAATTTTTACAGTTTTCATCTCTGACACTTTACATATCTATCAGCACAACCATAACATAATAAGCAAAACATACAACTGCCATATCGACTATAAGAGAGCTGATAATCTAGTCCTTGAAAATCATAGAATATGGTGGTGCTACTGTATATGGGTATATGGGATACTAAAATAAATAGATTTCCCTAAATTTCTTTAATAAAACATGAATAAATATGTACCAAAGTCAGAAAACAGTTGCATAAGGGACCTTGCACTAATACACTAAATGGGCCTCTTAGCAATAAATCAAATTGTTTTCATTTGAAAAGCTATTTGAAACAAAATATACATTCTCCTAGGCAATAATGCAATAATCTGAATTTCCAAAATTCTAAGCAGAGGTCGAGAGTCCTGCTCCCCAAACTTTGTGCGGTTGAATGAAGTTTCAACTAAACTCAAAATTTTCTTCATGTTTTGTTGGGCAATGTGATCTATTCACTTGTAAGCTCGACCATTAGCTCATCAAAGGTAATTCAAGTGAGGTAAATGTTGGCACTAGTACGTATATAAACAAAACAAGTCAGTCGCGTTCATACACAGCATCCCCTGAATTCACTCCGGTTGTAAGCCTACCAGGAAATCAGCTGAATTTCCCTCGGTTCTTCCTGCGATACCGGAGATGAAAGAAGCAACCTTGAAAGTGAGGAATTATCTTGGAATATGAAGAAAGCAACTTTGAAAGTGAGGAATTATCTCGAAAGATGAAGGAAGCAACCTCAAAAGTGAAGAATTATCTCAAAAGATGAAGGAAGCAACCTTGAAAGTAATTATCTCGGAAGATAAAGGAAGCAAATTGAAAGTGAGGAATTATCTCGGAAGATGAAGGAAGCAACCTTTATAAAAAGAAATTATCTCAAAAGATGAAGAAAGCAACCTTGAAAGTGAGGAATTATCTTGGAAGATGAAGGAAGCCACCTTGAAAGTGAGGAAATTTCTCGGAAGATGAAGGAAGCAACCTTGAAAGTGAGGAATTATTTCCTTTTTAAACCTTACATAGCCTTGTTGCTGAGAAATAGCCCGATAAGTTGGCTAAGTTTAGCAGCTTCTCATTCTTCCAAATCTGCGGAAATAGCCTCCTCCAAAACCAGTTATTTCCCTCAGTTACCAACTTTGTGCTGAATAGAATTGACATATTGTCTCATATTTACAAAATGGCTAGCAATTCAGGTTCCTATTTAAGCGGTCTATAATGCATAGAAGTACCGACTTGTATAAGACTCATCTATTGCATAATATTGTCTTAATTTTCAATTGATTTTCAGTATTGACCATAACATTGCACCTCAAAAACTAAAATCTTTTAATGCAATTTGCAAGTTAGTTGATTAAACAGATGCTGTTTGTGAGCAATCAAGAAGGAGTGTTCTTGAATCACTATACTTGCCAGTTTCTAGCATTCTTGCATAGGAAATGCAGTGTGTTTCGAATAAATAAAAATATATCCTTCATTAAGATTGTGATAAGTGTTTATTGTGTTTTAATTTATCTTCCCTAATAAATTTGTTAGTTTTTGCATAAAGAAATCAGTTTTAAATACTGTTGCGAGGAGTACTGTAAACAGAACGACTGACATTGGTTTTCATGATAGCCAAAAAAGCAAGCCTAGTTAATAATGAGTAACAATATTCGTTGTCCCCTTCCTGTCGAGTCAGTGATGAATTTCTAAATCTTAACTTATTAAATTCATCTGACTTGCTGTATCTGCTCGGTTGCTTACACTAGCCTGACTTCCATAGTTAGGTCTATTGGTCATAATTACTCGACATTCCTTCAGTAATGGTTCTGAATGTTCACTATGCTTTACACCGTCACGTTCCTCTTGTAGCCTCAAATTCTTTTAACTACTTTTGATCCTTCTGGATCTAAGCCCTTGCTGTTCCGCATACCTTTTCACTCTATTAGATATCTACAGATTGTGAGGCAGAAGACCAAGTGGGTGATATGGATCCACACATCCCTCGTCTCGCTACTGCAAGCAATCTAAAGCAGCATTGTTTATAATTTGGGAGTTGGCATTTCAGATATTAGATGCTCTTAAATTTTTATTTAATTGAATCTTTTTAAATAATTTTGTTGTTGGTAATGTATCAGCTACTGCTGGGTGATCAAATCACATTCCAGATGAAAGTGTGTTTCTGTTTGCTTGCAAGTTTGCAAACTACCTCATCATAGGGTAAATACTAACACTTGTGCTTTTATTACAATTACCAGTGTGGCTATAAAGATATAAATATTATAGTGGGTTATTTGTATTCAGTGAAGAACTTAAGTTAAAAATTGGGAGGTGAGGTTACACAGGCCATGCCTTTCATCCATGGGCCTCTGCATAGGTGCAGCACTAACGTACCAGTTGAAGACAATGAAGCACGAGTTATGTGCTCCTAAAATCTTACAATAAAACTACCAATACCTTTCAATTCCCACATTTCATTGTGGATAAGTGTCTTTAAATTGTTATAACTTTTACAGAGAATATCTGTAATTTTAGTTTTACTTAGTCTTTAATCTTTGAGACCTCTAAGACATTGTGTTTGGTATTAGACTACTATAGTAGTCCGTTGACTAATTTCTTTACAAATTCCTATATAATGTCCTCCTTTGAGTACATTATTACAACAAATAAACAAAAAATCTAAGGCGAAAGCATTGTATAATACAAACATTAAACATTATTCTTTAAACAACTACCGTACCTGAAAAAACCTTTCTTGGAAATTATGAAAAAATAAAATCTATCTTAAAATTCCATCACTTCAATACTTACCCAGTATTCATTGCGGTATTTGTGTATATGTTATTCAAAACTGTGCTTCAGAAGTATACAGCACAATTAATATTGTGCGAGTCATTGGGATAAAACATAATTAAATTAAATAACAACTCATTCAGAACTTAAATGGGGTTTCTTCATACATCATATTTTTTTACCACAAAAAATGAAATAAATAAGGCTGTACTCACGAGAACAATATCTCTATACTGTATAAGGTTGTACTCACGAGAACAATATCTCTATAATTTTCTTAAGTTATATTTCCTTAAACCAATGCTAACCCTTTTCTACATATTACAGATTTATTTTGTTCAAAGCAGAATGTGATCAAATTTAGCCCATTTCCATTATAAGCATTCCTGAAGTACCATGCTAATGTTCTAAGAAAAATTAGTTACCCAAGTCCTACACTTTATATGTTATCTCAATAATTCATTCAGTTTTCTACTGCATTCACATAAAATCAATAGATATTTTTACTTACAGGTGACGCTAAAGTTGTGTACGATCTCGTGAAAATCGGCCGTGACGACCCATTACCAGTGCGTCCATCAACAGTCTTGCGAACCGATGGTGGACTAGAGGTAGATTTGTTATCACCAACCCTCCTTAACGTCAACCTTCCACCAGATCCCTGTTAGAAAAAATGAAGAACAAACTATTCATAGACACAGTAATGAAATGTCTAAAGTTCTTGAAACAACTACTTTATACCCTTGAAATAGAATTATCAATAGATATGCCTCTACCATTCCGTCACTGCCATTAGCAAATGAGGATCATGAAAATATTCAACAAATAATATTTCGGCATCAATGACCTTAGATGACAGGATGCCAGAAAACCTCAAATCAATCAATCAATCAATCAATCAATCAATCAATCAACAAATAATAAATCAGAATGATAAAAGGTCTTAAATAAAACAAAATGCAAACAAGGCACTTCCATATACAGTAAATGAGCAGGTTTTGTTCCTGAAGGTTTTTCTTCAAAACAAGATATGATATACTGTACTAAAATTAAGCAAAACAATGCCAATATAACTAAACTAAGTAACCCAATTTGAACAGGACACAAGTTCATAAATTCTAACTATATCAGATATTCACAAACCTGCTGTTTAGTAACATTTCCTTTGGCATCCATTACCCTGGGCGATGCCTGTCGATTGTTAGCACTATTCACAGGCCGTGGATATTTCTGTGGAGTTCTATTCTGATTGTACGCTTGTCGAACTTGAGATGCCTGGATAAAAAAAATATAGATATTTATAGAAAGTATATAATTCTCCTTATCCAGCAAAGCAATACCTCAACCATTAGTTTCTATAAATAACAAATGACATCTAGAAGTTGGTTTGTTGCTTGAATAGATTATGAAGATTATAGTTGATCACTGTAATAAGTTCAATTCAAAATCACCTGACAAGACAAAACCACAATTATCAAATTCTAGTGAGAATTACTAAGTTACTTTAGCTCTTATCATTAAACATCTAACTAATCGTTGCAATGTAGTAAAATACTATTCGTTGAGATGATGGTGATAATCAAAGATATACAAATGAAATTCTCAAATAATGGGAAGTCTTATATAACTAAAAAAATTGGTTTCGACCTGTGACATAATTCAGAACTGTATTGTTAGGTGTACTGAAGTCAGAATGAAAGCTTTCTATCCCTTCCATCACTTGTTTCCAAATGCACATCAATGTCAGTCACAAGGAAGAGGCATAGAAACCCCACCAGAGTGCTGGTATACTAGATTGGCAACCAAGTTACTCAAGTGCAGTTGAAGTGAATGGAATAAAAACTTTACATGAGAAAATGGAGCATCAACCAGCAAATACTGCCATAAATACTGTATTATATGCAATAGAGCAAACTGCAATGCGGTTGCTGGGGGACTGAGACTAGTCGAGCCACAATTAAGTACATCATACTACCAACAGGAATCATGCTCAATTCCAGATTTCCTGTCATTTTGGATATGCTGGATTTAATTTCTATTTTACATGATAAGATACTCAAAAGTATTGGCCCAACAACTAAAAACTGCAACTATATATGTATTTACAAAAATGAATACAGTAGTAATTCGTGTAATAAACATTTATGATAAAAACCAATTATCACAGTACTAAGTTTCAAACTTAAATGTATACAGTACTCAAAATTAGTGAGCACTAGCCCGTATATATATTACGGTCATTTTGGAAAAATTGTCAAAATTCGTGGTCACTTTGCAAAATGACCTAAAAATCTCGACATTCTGCAAAAGGGCCAAGATTTTGGTCCATTAACAAAATTAGTATCTTCGTTGGTAAGGTTACAAAATGTCCAATCAGCAAGTAGCTAGCCTAACCTAACCTAACCTAAACTACTTGCTGATAGGGCATTTTGTAACTTTACCAATGATGATACTAATGATTTTGTAAATAAACCAAAATCTTGGCCCTTTTGCAAAATATCGAGATATTTAGGTCATTTTGCAAAGTGACCACTAATTTGGTCTTTTTGCATAATGGCCGCGCATTTTGTAAAATGACCAATTTTCCAAAATGACCGTAATATATATATACGGGCTAGATATATATAGTGGTGTTTTCTCTCTCCTCTTAGCTATAGGCAGTCCAACCATGGGTAAGCACTAAACTCCAAATGACACAACAGTCTCTGTCTCAGGTGGATTTTCTCTTAGGGAGGTGTGCTACTATTACACACATGGCTGTAAAGGCCTCTAATGATAAAGCAACAACTAGACAAAAGTTGCACTTAACTCCACCATGGATCATATTTTGATTCAAAGTATTTTGACAAGCAAGGCATCAGGCCTGACTAAAGATGCTTTCCTTTTGAAGGTGGATGCTACAGTTTTCTTGAAATTAATATTCAGTATTTCCCAGTCGCAAAAGTAACTATCTTTCCCTCTACATAAGTGTCCACCAATAAGTACTTCTAAAGGGCAAAAGTGTGATTTTGTTTAAAAAAAAAAAACCTTTGAAATAGATGAGCAGCAAATATGTATACAAAATTTAAAATCACACTCTTTTGAAACAAATTATCCCGGCATAACTGCAAAATAAAAATACCAACACTATTACACAGGTTAAAAAACTACATTGAAAATACACAAAGAAAGATGGATAGGCAACACTGAAACGAGCAGATGTCCACCAAAAGACCATGTTGAAAAAAGAAGCAAGTGATATCTCATAATAGGGGGCACCCATTAAACTTACCTTTCTTGTCTATAACAAGCAATTCTAAAAAAGATCTCATCTTGGGTAAGTTATTGTCTTTTCACGTGAATGCAAACAATTGTATTTGCAAGAAAAATATGCCCTTATACAGATGCATAAGATTCTTTACTAAAAAAGGATGACAACTATACTAATTGAATCTAAATGTCCTTTTTCACTCAAATTATAAGAAAAATTAAATACAGTTTACAATTAAAGATTTAAAATAGCAACAACACACTGACCATAATAAAACCTCTTTTATAAAAGAGCATTAACAAAAATTCAGATTCCTAAGCTACTTACTTTATTCATATTAACAGTTGGAACAGGTTTCGAAGAAGAACTTCTTCCCTGAACGACTTCCGCACAAGATCTTTTGGCCTCAATATTTTCCAACTTTGGCTCAGTGTGTTTCATTTCTTGCACTTTTTGAGGGGTCTCTTGAACTTTAGAACTGCAGTCTTTCGGCTTGGTTGTTACACCCTGTACACTAGTTCGTGGTTTTGATTCTTTCATATTTGGACTATCAAGGGACTTCGTATTCGGATCCTTTTCTTTCTCGCTCTCAATTTCAACTTTCTTATCTTCATCACTAGTTTTAACATCACCAGTACTCAAGACACTGCCATCTTTGTTTTCATGCAAGGGTGAATTTGAATTCACTTTCACATCAGATGCCTCTGTATCCACTTTGGTTACACCATCGCAAGTAGCTGCTTCAGATTTGCTGCACTCATCTTTAGCATCAGAAATGACCTCATCCTCTTCATTTGAGTTACTTTCTTTCTCGCATTCCTTTTCCTGGATACTTTCTAGAAGTTCCAGCGATGATTCCTTGACAATTCCAACTTTTTCATCCTGACACTTAATATCAGACTGGCCCTTGAGAAGTTCACTGTCAGAACTCTCTATTTCACATACATTTTCCCTGGCAACGTCAGATTTGCTCTCTGACTCTGGTTTTGATAGATTCTCTTCCTGTTGTTCTTCTATACTTGCCTGGTGGACAACAATTACAGGTTTTGAAGGTGTCACAACTTTTACATCATTTATGCTAATCGGAAATTTTTCTGTTACTTTCTTTTCCACATTACCATTGCTATTTACATATCCCGTCCTATCTGGTTTCACTTCAAATGTTAGAGCTCTCCTTACTTCATTCAGTGTTGCCATCTTTTTATCTTGACTCATGGCCTGAAAATATGCAGTGAATGAATACCTTCACACAATTTCCTTTTTTCTTAAATAAAAAATTAAGTGTTAATTGTATAGCAGAGGTAACAAAAATACTAATGATTGCCTGCTCTCTTTATGTTAGAAAAAATAATATGATTCCTAAATAAAAGTGTTCTACTGCCTTTTCAAGAGAAAAAAATTTATATATCTATATGAAACTGAAGAATAGCTAAATCACAGTCATACATTAGTACAGATATTGAGCTCAAGTTTATCCTTTCAATTGGCATGCTAAGTAATAACACTTGAAAATAAGAAAATCCCCAATACAATTTACAAAATGTTCACAACTTTGATGTTATTCAATTTGTTATCCAGAATAACCATTTTAAAGTCCGTAGTTGATGCCCTATCAGAATTAATAATAGTTCAGCAAAGCCACCAACTAATGAATAAAGGTACTCTAAATACTTGCAGCCTGCCAGTAGACTGATCCAGTTCCAGTTTTGCAAACTGAGATTTTATTGAACACCTATCCCTCCAACACCCATCACTAAATCATAAACATTTTCACATCACCTTCACCATTTAAAGGGTTAGAAATTTCTTTAGGCCATTGCTAAATCTTCCTGAAATACAATCTGGTCTAGGTTTTCATCTGTACTACATTTCTTGAACCTTGCTTCAGGTCTTTGTGCCACCACTTCTATATCTGCTGTTTCTTTGACTAACGATTCCTAACCCATATACTCTTTACATGTACAAATTATCAATTCTAAATCTTGAGTTCCAAGTCTATTTTCCAGCCTCTTGACAACACTATCTGCCATTTCCTTATTCCTCATAAATTTCACTCATTCACTTAAGTCTTACAACCAATGGTTCTCAGTACTAAAAAGCATACAACTGAGGCTCTACATAAGACATGTAAGTCTTTATCAGGACCATCACCATCAGTATTTCGTACAAGAGCTTTTCTCTCTAGCTACAGAGTACAACTAAAGATTTTTCATGTAGGCAGAATTTTCCTACACTTTTCACAATCCATGGAACTTGTATGGTATAGCACACATTTATATTTACCAAAAGGATTCTTAAAACGATATAAGCAATGATCATTAAAAAAAATTACAGTACATAAAAAAAGAGTGAGCACCCATCATAAAATAAAAAATAAAATTCTGTTCAGATAAAAACAAACAATATCATCAAAAACTCATATTTTTTTCTTCAAGTAATTTGTATTTTTCTAACCTCACAACCATGAGTCATCCTTTAATAGGAATGATTTCAGTTAAGCTGAAACTCAGCTGTTAAAATTATGGGCCACTACAGATCCTAGAAAGAACTCGTCAAAGGACTTGTGAGTACACTCTCTTGGGTAGTGAGCTGTGAAGGTTGTCTGGTTCTTTAACACCTGGCTTCAACACTTGTGCCATTAACAGGATCTTCAAAAATGCTAGTGTTACACCAGTCATCCTAACTTTTTGAGTGTGCGCATATGCAGGTTCTTTTGGATTCCCAGCAGAAGGGGAATACTTTCCCTTATTGTTTCTCAAAGCCAGCAGATGATGTTTCTATTGATATTCTTCTTATACCTACTAGATTTTGCAAAAGCCTTTGACAAGGTAGACCATAACATATTGGAGAAAAAAATGAGAAAGCATAATATTGTGGGAAAGATAGGAAAATGGGTAAAAGAATTCCTGCAAAAAAGAAAACAGATAGTGGTTGCAAATGACGAGAAATCAGATGAAGCCCAGGTAATATCGGGTGTGCCACAAGGTACGGTACTAGCTGCACTGCTGTTTGTTATTATGATCTCATACATAGACTGTGATGTTGAAAACTCCGTAGTGAGAAGTTTCGCCGATGACACAAGAATAAGCAGAGAAATTACTTGTGATGAAGATAGGAACTCACTATAAAGAGATCTAAACAAAATATATAAATGGGCGGAGATAAATAGGATGGTATTTAACTCCGATAAATTCGAATCAATAAATTATGGAAACAGAGAAGGAATGGTGTATGCATACAAGGGACCTAATAATGAGACAATCACAAACAAGGAAGCAATTAAAGACCTTGGTGTAATTTTAAATAGGAATATGTTATGCAACGACCAAATAGCAACACTGTTGGCTAAATGTAAAGCAAAAATGGGAATGTTATTCAGACACTTTAAAACAAGAAAAGCTGAACACATGATTATGCTTTACAAAACTTATGAACGTAGTACACTCGAGTACTACAATGTGATATGGTACCCACACTACCAAAAGGATATTGCGCAAATAGAGAGTGTACAAAGGTCCTATACTGCTAGAATAGAAGAAGTTAAGGACCTTGACTACTGGGAAAGACTGCAATTTTTAAAACTATACAGTCTAGAAAGGAGAAGAGAATGCTACATGATAATACAAGCATGGAAGCAAATAGAAGGAATTACTGAAAACATCATGGAGCTTAAAATATCAGAAAGAGCAAGCCGAGGTAGATTAATAGTGCCAAAAAATATACCAGGTAAACTGAGAAAGGCGCACAGGACATTAATTCACTACGCACCAGCATCGATAATGCAGCGACTATTTAATGTGCTGCCAGCTCATCTAGGAAACATATCAGGAGTGAGCGTAGATGTGTTTAAGAATAAGCTCGATAAATACCTAAGATGCATCCCAGACCATCCAAGACTGGAAGATGCAAAATACACCGGAAGATGCATTAGCAACTCTCTGGTGGATATACGAGGTGCCTCACACTGAGGGACCTGGGGGAACCCAAACAAAAAATAAGGCAATAAGGTAAGGTAAGACCTAATGAACATGTTTTGAAGCTGCAGTTTGAAAGATTGGGTTTGCTTCTGACAGTGTCTTAGTGTCCTCAAAGGATAAAGAAGCAAAGCACCCAGATCATCGGTCACATTCCTAAGGGAGATGTTATGTTGAAGGTCTCAAACCTTGGTTTGTCCACAGTAGGGTTTTGAGTTTTCACGACAAACTCAGGGACAAAGATAAAGGAGACTTCTCAGTCCCTCAGAATGTCTAATACTGTATTATACATGTCGTAAATTTTTCCCAGCCACTTCACCACGGCCAGGTCAAGCAAAATCACTGTTTTCAGAGTCAGGCCTTAACCTGATACTTGCTGTAAAGGTTCATAAGGGGCCTTCTTGAGGGACAATCTACGCTGGTGGCTCGAGTTCTCCTGGCAGGCATGGTGGCTCGAGTTCTCCTGGCAGGCATGGTTGCTTGAAGCTTCTCATCAGCACTGTCACTTCCCAAGATGAGGAAAGGTCTAGGCCTTTCAGTTTGAAGACTTGGCTTTCACAGCTGAGACTGAAAGGAGCTTCTCTTGGCGGAGGTAGACAAGAATGTCTGCCATCAGTTGAACAAAGGCTTCGACCGGAGAAGTACCCCTTCTATGACATCTTTCACAGAAGAACTCCTTGCCAGAAGCTGACAGAGTTCTTGCTTGAGGGTACATTCAGGCACACTATTCAATCTTTCTTTATTTCCTTTTCCCACTGGGCTATTTTCCCTTATACTTATAGCATCCTGCTTTTCCAATTAAGGTTATAGCTTAGCTAATAACAGTAATAATAATATTAAAGGTGAGTATCTGCCAATAAATGCACCAACAGCAGTCTAGACCTGGCTGGAAGGGTCACGTCAGACACACTTTTTATCATAGCAGCAGTGGCGGAAGAGGTAGCAATGGGGGACTGTGAAGTCCTAGCGAGAGCTTGCACCAGTCTTGCCATGGAAGGAATGCCTTTCAGACCTAAGGAAGGCCACAGACCTTTGAGCAAAGTCCTAGGTCGCTCTTCTCAGTAACATCTGGTTTGCTATGATGTGAAAGGTGGAGGTTTCCTGGTTTGCTGGGGGAATCAGGTAAGACCCTTCACATACACCCAGTGGATACTGAAGTTCTTGGTAGTCTTCCTTCTTTGCTATACCTCCGAAGGAGAGGGCCAGAGAAGGCTCTGAAGGTAGAATAACTGGGGTGAAAGCAGAGATCCAGCGTATTTCTTCACCCTCAAAGACGACCCTGAAAGTGAAGAATGTCACTTCAACTTTTTCTTCCTCCTTGTCATATTCCAACCCACAGTGGTGACAGTTATTCCCTACTCTCTACAAGGGTGATGCCTACGAACAGTCATGCCACCTCCAAGATGGGAACAAGGAATGGAGATCAACATTGATCCTGCTCATAAAGGTGTCACATTTATGGCCAATGACACCAGGCCAGGACTGCATGTTCACATTATGTTTCTCCATTAGAAATCAAGCAGCAACTAAATACTTTGCAAAGAAAAAAAAAAAAGAAAATTAAAGCAGCCAACTAAAGACCACCAAGCGTATGTCCGTACTGCTCGGTAGTTGAAGTCAAAAGTGGGTACTCAGGGTCTTGGTGGGGTGGTTGGGGATTCCCCGCTACCTACCAGTACCTACTGACACCACATAAAACTCAACAGCCGAGTTCCACCTTCGCTGAAATCATACTCCTAATAAACGACAATGGTTTGTATCCGTGTAGGAATAAATGACTTTCAATGTGTCTGAGATTGATGACCAATATCTTCTTGACTTATATAACTGCACTTTTATTTACCAAAGCTAGGAAGTATAAAGACTACAATGCGAGCCTAAACAACAAAACATGAAACATTTTCCAGAAGCTAAACTAGTCATCAGAATGGAATGCATTATTGAGAATCTCTTCCCTAAGTTACCTTTCCAGGAGACGATGAGGTACGGATTTCCCAAGACACAGAGTTTGGACGTTGAGGAGGGGGTGTGTGCTCGTACTCCCATTTGACTTTCAGCCATTCTATCAGCTTCTTGAAGTCACTAGTATAACGCTCAAGTATCAAGATAGTTTCCTGAAAATTTAAAACCAATGAATTTTAACGCATGAACTTTCACTAAACAGACATATCAACATACTGCAAAAAAAATAGAAAGCAAATGAATCACCACACTGATAGTTTACTCGCCTTACACATCGCAAACAAGATTATTATTAGTCAGGAACCACTCTTCCCAAGGATCAGGTGATGGAGACAGGCGCGAAAAGCACAAATTATTGCCCTAAGGTGGGATAACTCCTAACCTAACCTAGCAACTCATTGCCCATTGCCTACACTCAGATAATTATCAAGTACAGCCTAATAATGATTTTACTTGGTTTCCATCACAGTATAAATAGTTTGTAATTAAATCAGTAAATGTACAGTATATGTGCACATGTGTACACTACGTACTAGACAGGGTAAGGCTACAGTACAGTACGTAACACTACAATATGTAGTCGATACGCCGATTCATTGATTGATTGAGAGTTCTCTGGCATCCTGTCATCTAAGGTCACCGATCCTGACATCATTTGTTATAAATAAAAAATAAAAGGAAATTCAATTCAAAACAATAAAAGTAAAGATCTCCTTATAAAAGTTAAATAGCTTTCAGAAGACCTGCTTCTGGAATAAATCTAAAAATATCACTAGCATAGTACGACACATCGTGTCCAAGAATCTTGGCAAGGGTGAACCTGCCATCTTCACCTCGAGCCTCAAACAGATATCTATTAAGATGCTAAAAGTGGGGCATTCAATCAACAAGTGCCTCACTGTCAACGGTACCAAACAGTCGTTGCAATATGGCTGGTGTTGCCCAGTCAAAAGCAACTTGTGTTAACCGTGTATGACCAACGCGGAGACGACAAAGAGTAGTCTCCCACTTTTAGGGTATTGTGTTATATCTCCAAGGAGATATAAAATTTGTTATTTTACTAATCTTATTTCCTTCTAAACTATCCCAATGCTGTTGCCAATTATCATAAAACAAATTCTTAATGCTTGATAAATAATCATTACAGAGGATGGAATACCTTTCTGATAGCAACTCAGCTGAAGCATTCTTTGCTAGTAAATCTGTCTTCTCATTCCTAGACCCCATAGCTAATTCTTTAAGAAATTAAAGCCTTCTATAACTTTAAAAGTTTTACTGTCTGCCCACCATGAAGTACGAGACAAAAACTTTTAAAATATTCAGAGCCTCAAGAAATTTTACTTTTAGAACTTTCAAGTTAGGAATCCATGTCAACTTGCAATCAAATATTAATCATAAAAATCTAGCTTCACTTACACATGGGATCTGTTAATCTTTAATGTACATATCTGGTTCTGGATGTTACTCTCTGAATAAGACACAGAAATGGACAACAACAATTTTGCTTGTCAAAAATCAAATCCATTCATATCAACCCACCAAATAATTTTTGTCAATTGAGAGTTACAGTTTTCTCTCAACCATTGCCATTCTAGCTCCAGCAAATTATATGGAGAGATCATCTACAAATAGTGTAGAGAGAATATCTTGGGGAATAACAGAGAATATCCTATTAATGACTAATGCAAATAGGCTTACACTTAGCACACTAACCTGGGGAACTCCTCCCTCCTGACAGTTTCACCTACACTAACTTGAAAAAACCTATATGATAAAAGTGCTTGAGTGGACAATGGTAGCTCTCCTCTCAATCCCAAATTATGAATGGTTTTAAGTATGCCATATCTCCATGCATTATCATATGAAAGAAAGTAGAATTAAAAAGATACACCACTCAATGTGGCAATTTCTTAACATATAAAATAGCAAATACTTGGAATAGACTTCCAGCGGATGTAGTCAACAGTAACATGGTAAAAGAGTTCAAGAATAAGTTAGACGAGATCATAAGAACTCTCTAAATGCTTAAACTACATCGTTCTACCAAAGAGTAAATGGAGTCTCCACGGATTGACTAAGAAAGCTGGGTTCTACATGCAAAACTATAGTAAATCACTTTACTTATGACCTGCACATAAATATTGTTAAAAGGAATGAAATGCTCCAGTTTAACAGTTACTTACCTTACACTCGACAACACTCTCGTCATCTTCACAAGTCTGGTAAATCTCATCAACCGCTTGCTGGAGGTTTCGAAATAGAAAACCCCAATGGCGAGCTCTCAAGCCTGTAGAGTAATTTTTACCACTTATTGTATCAGAAAGATATTTTGATTATCAAAACACTACACTGAGGAGAAAAACAAATTATAGTATCACAAATTCTAATAAATAACATGACATATAACACATAGATTCTCAATCTAAATTCTGTTGTTCTACTAAAGTATTAGCGAACTATCATTCTGTACGGTACTGCGCTAAATAATAATGCATCAACCCTAAACAGACATTAGATTATCTATTTATGAAACTACTTGACCAACTCAGCAGAAAATAATCGACGCGACTGTCCAAAACATGGCATAACTCAGAGAAGAGTTCTTTACAGGATTCTAAAGAAAAACTCAATTTTCAAAATAGAATCCAAACTCCCAATAATCATAAATTTTTTTAAGGAATTATCCCCAATTAAAACATTGGTACCCTTTTCAATAAATGAGGTCTATGAAGCTCTAATAACAATGCCAACTTGAATCAAAACCTCAATTAACAGCTTCATAGTATGGTACACTACACGTCTTTCTCAATATTGGTAATCTTTGAAATTCTTTGCCTACTTCCAATTTTCACAATTCAAACAGCTTTTCTACTTTCAAGAAGCAGGTCTATTGCTTCCTTAATTACTGAACAATACCCATATTAATTCTTTTTACTCTTTTTCATGTTCTTCAGGGCTAAGTTTACAATGGAACTGGGTTGCCCATCTCACTGGCCTCAGAAAAAATCATAAATAAATATGGTAAATAAGCAAGTAACCAAACATGAATGTAGAAACTAAAACTGAAGTTAAAAAATACTTACACAGCTTTGGATCCCTGCCGGCAGAAGCTGATCTTGGACGCTTGACTGATTTTGTTCCTCTTCGTGGAGCCATGTCTGCTACTCGTTTCACTTCTCTATGACGAACAGCTGAAAAATACCCGCCATGATTGTTAACCATGCAAAATTTAATGATGTACTGGAAATAAATGGTAACAATTAAATATAACTTACCAAACCCAATTCATAAAGTTTCGCAAGTAATTTTAGTACAGTAATAGACAGATCCCAAAGGCATGCCCTACCTAATAAACAAAGCAGTCCATAAGTAACTGAACACACATACAGTTATCAACAACAAATACCAAATATGATCATGCTTCATAAAAATATAAAAAAGATTAGTTTTGTATCAGCCAAAATTAATTTTCTTCATGCACATCTTTTTTAGTATCGAATTGTTTAAAACGAGCACAGATCATATTTAAGAGGTTCCAAGGAGTTTGGAAGAACATTTTTAACTCTGAAATACAGTAGTTCCTTGGTTTACAAAGTTAAATTTGTTCTGAGATGGAGCTCACAACCTAAAATGCTTGTATCCTGAAACAATTTTTCCCACAATAAAAGAAAATTCACTTTATGTGCTCCACACATCCATAAATACACATATACACTGATTTTCAAAATTATGTAATGGTAATTATTGAACAATTCATAACTTTTAAGCAAAATTTTTGCTCGCAGACCAATACAATAATCAATTCAAATTTGTATGCTATTTATTATTATTATTAGCTAAGCTACGACCTTAGTTAGAAAACCTGGATGCTATAAGCCCAAGGGCTCCAACAGTGAGAAAAATTAATAAGAAAACAGATAGAATAGGATGCCTGAGTAAACCCTTAAGTAAGAGAGCTCTAACCCAAGACAGTGGAAGACCATAGTACAGAGGCTATGGCACTACCCAAGACTGGAGAGCAAGAGTTTGATTTTCGAGTGTCTTTCTACCAGAAGAGCTGCCTACCATAGTTAATGAGTCTCTTTTTTTCCTTATCAAGGGAAAAGTGACCACTCAACAATTACAATTCAGTAGTTGACCCCTTATATGAATAAGAATTTTTGGCTACTTCAACGTTATCAGGTGTATGAGGAAAGAGGATAATGTGTAAGAAATAGGTGAGACTATTCGACGTATGGGTAGGCAAAGGAAATTGAGCTACAACCAGAGAGGGATCCAATGTAGTACTATCTGGGGAGTCAAAAAAACAAATAACTCTCTAGCAGTAGTATGTCAATGATTTGCTCATATTAAAAGTTACTCCTAACCCAAGGTTTATTCAAAAAGGTAAAGTTACAGAAGTCAGACAAAATAAGCAGGGGAAGAACAAACAGAAATAATGAAGAGTAAGATGCAGGAAGAAATGCACCCAAGCCAAAAACAGACTGTAAGGAACCTTCACTGGTATCTAAAGTGTGCCACACATGGCTTGCTGATAGTGTAAACCCACAAACTGTCAACAATATATAGTACAGGATTAACAGGCAGTTAATATGACAGTGTTCTTAAATAATTCGTATTTCTCCTAACTATACAACTTGAGTCCTTTACTCAGATTTTTATCATCATGTAGGAACAGTTATGCATATCAGTTAGAAATTTGGCCACAAAATATTCTAATATTGAGTAATATATTCAAGAGCTCTTAATAAATCATGAGGCTCTCCCTGTGAATTTCATTTCCTTAATACAGTTTCCTAAATTCATATTTTACAGGCCAATGGCTTCAAAATGAAAACTGCGAATTTTTAATAATTTTTATTTTTCCTAACTATACAAACCCGAGTCTTAAAAAGGAGTATGTTTTCAGCGTAGCTGGAATATGGCTTTTAAAATTTCTAACGAAGTGTCCGTAGTTACTGGCGGGTGGCAGGGAAATCTTGTCCGCTCATTAGCAGTGGGTAGTTACACTGACTTTAATCCTAAGACTTACGGGGTGGTTGAGATGGGAAGTGTAACCTAGTTACGGAAAATCAAAAATTTTAAGTAATTTCTATTTTTCCTAACATACTTACCGAGAACTACTTTCTTAGGAGTTACTGGTAATCTCCTCTCTACCGACCAGAGTTTTGCGTAGATTACCCCCCACCCCGCTTTCTAAGGAGGCCTATATACCCCCCGGCATTAAAGAATGTGCCCCGAAGGTAGGCTTATCGTAGGTCGCTGCCCGGCTGGGTCAACTCATCAGTAAGTTCTATTGGATTAGCACAATGCTAGCAAGGGAAGAGAGGCACTCGGGGAAGGAAGGGAGGGCCATTACCCGAAAGTAGTTCTCGGTAAGTATGTTAGGAAAAATAAAAATTACTTAAAATTTTTTATTTGTTCCAACACGAATACTTACCTCGAACTACTTTCTTAGGAGACTTACACTTTAGGAGGCGGGAGTGCTATTCTGACCCCTTGACCCAGGACGTAGAGGCCAAGAGGCCCAGGGATAACGGGACCTACTAGAAAGCAGATGCGAGGGTAACTACACAAAAGTTCACGTTAGTGTCAAGTACTCACCCTTTGAAAAACTTCTTCTGACGTTCCTTCCAGTAGCGTAGTCGTGAAGAATGTGTTATCCTATGGTATCAGTCAGTATTCCTCGAAGAGGCAAGGAAGTAACTGGGTAGGAGGGAGGAAACCGCACTTGTGCCTACCGGTTACTAGCCTTGATCGCGCCTGGGGCTTTTACCGTTCCAATGGAAAACCCGTCTAAGGACTTCCTCGAGTAGTCCTTGAAGTAATGGGCAGTAAAGGTTGACTGGTTCGATCAAGTACCTGCTCGCAGGATCTGCCCCACTGCCATGTTTTTCTCAAAGGCTAAGGAGGTGCTCAGGCCCCTGATGTCATGAGGCCGGGGGGGTGCCTGGCACTGGTATGCCATCTTCCTTGTAGGCTCTGGCAATAACTTGTCTCAACCAGAAGGAAATGGTGTTCTTGGAAACTTGTTTCTTATTAATACCTGTGGAAACGAAAAGGCTCTTGATGCCTGGTCGGAGATGAGCTGTTCTTTCCAGGTATTTTCTAATTGTTCGTACAGGGCATAATTTTAAATCTTCTGCATTACCTGTCTTAGGGATGGCAGGAATTGAGAAACCCTTGAACTTCGGATCCCAGACTGCTGGGTTCTGAGACTTGGCCACAAAAGAAGGCACGAACTTGAAGGATACTTCTTTCCACCCCTTCGAATGAGAAACGTCGTATGACAGACCATGGATCTCTCCCACTCTCTTAGCGGACGCCAAGGCCAGCAAGAAGACGGCCTTGAGGGTGAGATCTCTGTCTACGATATCCTTCAAGGGTTCAAAGGGGGGACGACACAGCATCTTCAGGACCTTGGCTAAGTCCCACTGGGGCACCCTACTCGCCTGTGGGGGGCAGGACTGCTCGAAACTCTTAACAAGCATCGCTATGTGTCTCGAGGCCCCCAGGTCGATGCCCTTCAGGATGAAGACTTGGCCTAAGACGGCCCGAACTCCTTTTATGGCTGGAATTGACATTCCCACCTTGTCCCTAAGAAATACCAGAAAATTTTGCCTGGTAGACCGCGGCTGACGACTTTCTCAGGTATAGAGACATTCTCTTAGCCGTGGAGGAAGAATATCCTTCTTTCTTCAGGAGCCGCTCGATAGTCTCCAGGCGTGAAGACGTAGGGAGAGTGGGTTGTCGTGGAGCCTGAGAAAATGAGGCTGATGCAGAAGGTCTGACCTGGCGGGCAGAGGCCACGGCGGTTGACTCGATAGGTCTTTTAGGTCCGCGAACCACTCTCTCTCCGGCCACCAGGGTGCTACCAAAGTCATCTTTAGGTTTCAGGCTGTCCTTACTCTGTTGAGCACTTGTCTTATCAACGTGAAAGGGGGAAAAGCGTACACATCCAGATTGTCCCACTTGTGCTGAAAGGCGTCCTCTAAGGCTGCTTTCGGGTCTGGTACAGGGGAGCAATAGACTGGGAGTTGGGCGTTGAGTTTTGTTGCAAAGAGGTCCATCACCGGGGAACCCCAGCGTTGGATGATGAGCTTGGCTACTTCTGGGAGAAGGGACCATTCTGTCCCTACTATCTGGCCCATTCTGCTGAGGCCGTCGGCCAGAACGTTTCTCTTCCCAGGAATGAACCTTGCTAACATCACCACTTGATTTTCTTCTGCCCAATCTAGAATCTCCATGGTGAGATCGCACAACTCCGATTTCAAGCCTCCCTGTTTCTTTATGTATGCCACTACCGTGGCGTTGTCGCACATCAACGCCACGGTGTTTCCCTTTAGCAGACTTGCGAAGTGTAGGCACGCCTTCTGGACTGCTTTCAACTCCAGGACATTGATGTGGAGTTGCCTCTCCCCTTCCAACCAGGTCCCTCGTGCCGTTTCATCGAGGAGATGGGCTCCCCATCCCTGGTTGGAGGCGTCTGTGAACAGTAGTAACTCGGGTGGGCCGGTCCCGAAGGGCATCCCCTTGAGTGAGTTCGACCGGCAATGCCACCATTCCAGGGAGGGTCTCGTGTTTGGTAGGACTGGGATTAGCACCTGTTGTGAGTCCAGCTGGCACCAGAGGTTCTTCAGGTTCCATTGTATGGATCTGAGCCTTACCCTCCCTTGGGGAACTAGTTTCTCCAATGAGACCAGGTGACCTATCAGCCTCTGCCAGTCTTTCGCTCTCCTGGGGCGCTCTGACAGGAACGGCTGAATGATGTGCCTGAGGTTTCTTATCCTGTCCTCCGAAGGAATGTTTTTCCCCGAATGGTGTCTAATGTCATTCCCAAGTAGTTCATTCTGGTGGATGGGGATAGATTTGACTTCTTCGGGTTGATTACGATGCCCAGATCCTTGCAAAACTGGAGGAGACTTCTCCCTTGTTCCTCCAAGAGGACCTTTGAGGCGGAAAGAAGCAACCAGTCGTCCAGGTATCTGATGAGGCGAATGCCTCGTTCATGAGCCCACACTGAGACAGTCGTGAAGACTCTCGTGAACACCTGGGGCGCTGTTGACAGACCGAAGCAAAGGAGCAAGATCTGGGAGCCCCATTTCACCCGGAGGAACTTTCGACTCGAGGGGTGGACCAGAATTTGGAAATAAGCGTCCTTGAGGTCTATGGTCATCATATAATCTTTCTCCCTCAAGGACAGCAGGACTGACTTCGGAGTGTCCATTTTGAAGTCTGTCTTCTTGACGAACTTGTTGAGAGCTGACAGATCTATAACCGGTCTCAACCCCCCGGTCGCTTTCTCTACCAGGAACAGGCGACTGTAGAAACCTGGCCCTGGGAGAAGAACTTCTTCCATGGCGCCCTTCTCTAACATGGAGGATACCTCCTCTTGAAGGGCGGTCCTCTTTAACGGGTCTTTGGGAGCTAGCCATTCCGTCCGGCTGGCCGGAATAAGAGGGGGTGGTTCCGTTAAGAACGGAAGTCTGTAGCCCTCCTTGAGTACGGACACAGTCCAAGGCTCTGCTCCTTGAGCCTTCCATGCTTGCCAATGACGTCTGAGGCATCCCCCAACCCGAGGCTTGGGCGGGGATAGGGTGCCTCCCACTCTATCTTCTTCTGGAGGAGCGGCCTGATCTGCCTCTCCTAGAGGCGGAGTAACCCGACCTGAAGGAGCTTGAGGGCGCTGGAGCTCCCCTGCGGGGGGGCTGAGGCGTTGCGGCCCAGGAGGAAGAGGGGGCCTCTCTCCTCGTAGTGCTGGTAGAGGCTTGGGGCGTCGCGGCACTATCCGAGACGGACCTCTTGTAGGGCGGTCTCCTAGAAGCTGTAGGTCTGGGGATGTTAGCCTCCTTCTTCTTCGAGACCTTCTCCATGATGGCCTCTAGTTCCTTCAGGGGAAACAAAGACTCTCCCCACAAGGGTAAGCTCCGAATGGCCCGCGCCTCCCTGTCTGGCACCTTCCGAGACACCTTCGCCAGTACAGTGTCTCTCTTCCGGAGCACCCAGTTAGCCGTCAGTGCGAGCGACTGATATGTCAAAAACTTAAGGGTTTTACCCCCGGAGGTAATGAGGTCTCTCAGGAGGCCTTGCTGGTCAGGGTCCGCGGGGTCGAAGGAGGCTTGTACACCTACCAAAGTGGAAGCCCACCAGTCCAGCCAAGAGGAGACGTTCACCAAGTCCCTCGACATTTCCTCCATCATGGAGGCTTCTGCTGGCGAGAAACAGACCGGGGCCGAAGAGGCTCTATCGTCTGAGACGTCCTGACTCAGGATGTCGACGGCCGACTCCACCTTACAGGGGCCTGGGCGTCGTCCCGCTGGCACATAGACCTTGCTTTGGGTTCTGAGGCCCTGGAGCAATTTCGAGGAACTCTGGGTTTTGGGGGCCTCGGCATTGCTGGCCACTACCTTGTCGACATACTCCTGCCCTAGGACTAGATCTCAGGCTAGAGGAAGTGCTAGGGACGTCTTAGGTTGGGAGGGAGTCTGCATGATCCTCAATAGGCTCGACCTCCAGTAATCCTCGTCCGTAGCCATAGGTTCCTCTATTTAGTGGTGCCTTCTGATAAGGCCAACCACTCTCCTATAGGCGGAGTCCTCCGTCGGGGAACCCTCCCCTCCGTCAGCCGAGGTCTCGGCTTGGGGCCGGGGAGCTGGGTTACCGGGCACGCCGACTGGATGTCTAGCTCTTGGTGCCAGGGGCGTTGTCCTGTCGAGGTACTGGATCTCATCCGCGGGTATGTCCGCACCAGGGGCCTGGGTTAACGCAGGCATCGCTGGTTCAGCGGGGACTCTCGTTCGCCCTAGGGCTCTGGGTGCCGAGGACGCGGTTCCCGTGGGCTGACCCGACAGCGGGAACCATTCCTTCCGACCCGAAGGCCGCACCAGCTGGGCTGGTTCGGCCAGGCCGCCCTGACGAGAAGCGTGTTTCCCCCCGCTGGGCGGGGTGAACCGGAGGCTTCGAGGACTTATGCCTTCTAGCGAGGTCCTTCCTGCGAGCTAGGTCGCGCGGGTCACGGTTGTGCTTAGAGGACGGCAACCTTGGCGACGGCTCTCTGGACCGGCGGTCCGGGGAACAAAGCACCTTTGAGTCTCGAGATACGTAGATCCAGGCGCCATCGGGAGATCTACTCCTCCTATACTTACGCCCTGGGGAGCGGGAGCGCTTGCTGCTATACCGAGAACGTGACCTCGAACGGGAACGTTCGCTCCTGGACCGCTCCCTCCGACGACGGCGTTTTACCCTGACTTCTTCCTCTGAAGAGGAATAAACGTCCGATGAACCCGACGACACTGTGTTTACCGCATGTCGGCTGGTAGCGGGGACTGCGGGGGACTTCTTCGGGCGTTGAACGCCAGAGGTCGAGGGCTGGAGGAAGTCTTCGCGGACTTCCGTGAGGGGGGCCGGGAACGACTCAAAACGTTCCATGCCAGGGAGCCAGGGGTCCAGGGCCACATCCATCCTTAGGGGTGACCTACCCGGCGTCTTCTGGAGCCTCCAACCGAAGGCATCGTTACCCGAAGGTCGAACTTTCTTTTGGTTGTCTCCGCCTAACGACGACCCAGAAGCACAGGCCCACGAGGGCGGCGGAGATATCAACACCGCGTTACTGCCCCACAAGGGGTCATCGGAGGAAGCGTGCCCCCCGAGCACAAGGGCCGACTCTCCGGACGCACTACTGGGTCCTTCACTAGCCCTAGAAGGGCCCGCAATCGGCACTGCACTTACACTGGGCTCCTGGGAAAGGACGCCTTGTTCATTTTCTACACCAGACTTAACTCGTCCCCTACTCTGTGTAGGGGATGGCGAAACAGAGGCCCCGTCGGACCGCTCACTGGGTGATGGTAGCGGCGAAGAAACACTAGCTTTCCTGGGGGAACGTTTCGCAGATTTCCTCTTTTTGGTACCGTACCGTACCCACTGGATATCGCTCCAGTCTACACACTCGGGGCACGTGTCTGCTGACGAACAAACCCTTCCCCTACAGGAGGAGCAAAGGGAGTGAGGATCCACTTCAGGCTTGGAGAGGAACGCTCCACACGATTTACCGGCTCTAGGCCCCGGACAACGGCGGATTTGCTCCATAATGCACACAACGCACAACACAAGCACGAAGGGAATCTATGAAAACACTGGGTAAGCACACGGGTGGAAGGTGAACGCACAGGAACACCCGGGAAAAGTACACTGGAAAAACGCAAGTTACCACGCGGGGAACACGTGGGGCACTAGAACGCACACAAAGGATCGATAGAGAACGAGAGCGAGGTGTTCACACGTCGCGACCAGAGAACTTACTGATGAGCTGACCCAGCCGGGCAGCGACCTACGATAAGCCTGCCCTCGGGGCACATTCTTTAATGCCGGGGGTAGGCCTCCTTAGAAAGCGGGGTGGGGGGTAATCTACGCAAAACTCTGGTCGGTAGAGAGGAGATTACCAGTAACTCCTAAGAAAGTAGTTCGAGGTAATTATTCGTGTTGGAACAAATATAAATTACTATACCTTAATGTACTTTACAAATTTGTGATTTGTTCTAACACGCATACATAACCCCATCCTTCAATAAGAGACTATTCTTAAGGAGAGAGAAAGACCTATAACCAACTAAAGGGTTTACTTTCCCAGGAAATGTCGAACACTTTGGTCCTGAATAAGAGCAAAACAGGTAACTCCTGTCAACCTCACAACAATCTGGATATGAAGGTGCACCAGGTGTTAGGGTAGGTTACTACCATAGACTGGTATATGGTGAAGGAAGAACCTATACCCCTGTAGAGGTTATGGCTAAATGTATGGTTGTACGAGAACCTGGGTGCAACATTTGTCCATACTCTAGCTCATCTGGTAGGAAGGGATAGATAGTTTTTAAACAAACTTAAGAAAAGTTGCTAAATCATGTGACTTCCCTGCATCTAATGTCCGGTTCAGTATTTAATGGAGTGGCTGCTGCACCCCAAGGAAGGGGAAGAAATAAAAGGTAAAAGGCCAGTCAATCTTATCTCTCATCCTAGACTTTCTGTCCATCATGACCAGTATCTCAGACAAGATGATTTCTGTTCCGTACATATCATCAACTCGGAGAATAAGAGGAGGCAGGAATAACTCGTGATCATATAAAACGGAAAACGGGAAATCCACCTCTCTTACTCGAGCTTAATAAAGAAAACAAGAGAAGGGGTAACTCATAACTGTAGAAACAGAAAACGAGCACTCTATGCTCACGCTCTCAAGGTTACATAATAACAACTAACATCACACAATAAAATAAGAAAAATAATAAATTTGATTGCTTTTTTCTTAGTAATTGTAACCAAGAACGAAGAATAACGACAACGTAACAAATAAACAAAGATATGGTCTAAAACGAGCACCTTCCTGAGGTGTGAACATAACTATAACAAAGACTAAATCGCTATTCTTCGTAGGTCCAAATTGGACTTGCTAGCAAATAAATACCATAGTAAAAACCAATAATAAATAATGATAATAAAATTGGTCATAAAACGTAAGTGATATAACCTAGATGACAGAGTACCAGATGAGCAAAATTAACTTGAAAATCTACCGAAGCGAACAATACCCAAAATGGCTGCCGATACTGAGGCAGGCCAACCGCTTCCAAAACTAAAATCCACAATACTGGAAAAGGAACAAATGCCCGGTACTGAAATAAACTGTCAAAACAAACTATGGTACTTAACATTGGTAAAGGTGAAGTAGCAAAGTCAGTCATGTTGAATTAACGACAATCACTTCTGAAAATCACTGGGCAAAAACTTATCAACTTTGCGGGCAAGTCCAAATCAGAAGGATGACCTGGAGAGCGCGAGTAGTAGGTGTCGGTGGCGTAGCCCAACTGTATTCTCTAGGGCCTGTCACGGCCCTCCCCTTTGATGAAGGGATTATCTAAATGGAAGACAGCCTGTGAATAGTGGTTTCCACACGCCCTTGATAAATACACGACACCAACAAGGTGTTCGCGCGAGGGTTGTAACCTCTGCATTCCATGCTTTTATCTTTCTCTAGTATAATTGGAAGATTTATATTAGAAAAGTGTAAGAAGGACCCTTTTCACCGGGCGTCACAGGTCTCTCCCCAGAAATAGATTTTTCCTTCGTCAAAATCCCTTTTCTGTTCCGTACAGGAGCTCATCATCATCATCATCATCTCCTCCTATGCCTATTGACGCAAAGGGCCTCAACAGAGGATTCACTGGCTAAATTCACCAAAAGATAGCCAGTTCTTGTGATGCACAGTACCTATCTAACTATGGCAAGTGACCCCTGCCAATCCATACTGATTCCAGTAAGATCATTTGCCAAGCATCGAGAGTAGAAGTCGAAGAGACATCTTGTCTATCGCCGTAAACTCAATCCGTCACCCTGCTGCCAGTGACTTCATTGAGATTTAGGGCAACATTTCCTTCACACCCTGAGCTCTCGTTACCCCCACCAGGTTGCTCATCCGCTTATACTCGTATAACCGTTGGGAAACATGGATTGCTAAGATATACCGCCGAGCACGGATAGGTTCACTAAATTATCTGTAGAGCCACTACCACCAGCTCAAGGAGAAAGGTGTTCAGGAACCTGTGGTAATCCTGTAAGTTATGGGAAGCAAAGGTCTTCTGTTGCTAACAGATTACTGTTTTCACAAAAGTGCCTCAGTGCCTCCAATAGGTTCTTCCAGAGAGCTGAAGTATATCCAATACTCTGGCATTGTGTGATTGAATCAGGGGTGGTCTTCTCCTCCTCTCATGGGTGCGCTTGTCTAATTGTTCCATAAACCAGAAAGAAATTTTTTTTAGAATCATTTAATTGTTTTTTCCATACCAAAGTAAGTCGTAGTGGGCCGCCCTTCCCGCCAGAGCAGGGTGGTAAGTCTTCTAGTCCCTCTTAGTCACCTTTGTTGGGAAAAGATAAAGAAGGATTGAAATTGTGGCTGGCTGGATTCCAGATTCTAGCCACAAACTCCTGAACCATGGCAATGGAGGTTTTCTATACTTGGAATGAATATTGACACAGGCAAAAATATGCCATTTTCCTACTTTCTTCGCTGGGGCTACCATCGGCTTAAGCGGGTCTATTTAAGAGACCTGAAGACTCGTGAAACGCTCCATGGGGCTTGAACTCTATACTCTATTTTTTATAGCGGTGCATATTTGCACTTGACTGACAGGGATGCCATTTTAGCTCGGAAAGTTTCCTGATACCTGATTGGTCGGAAGTATTTTTGTCCGAACACCTTCATTGTTCTCGAATGATTACCAAGTAATGTGAATCGAAACTTATTTATTAACCTATATTTCCCCATATATATCACAAATTTTAAGTAATTTGTATTTTTCCTAACAATACTTACCGAAGAAACACTTTATAGGAGATTACTGGTAACTCCTCTCCGACGACCAGATTTTTACGTAGTTTCCCCCTACTTCCATGTTCTATACTGTCCTGAATAACGGGAAATAACATGACCTGGGGGCATTGCCCAGGCAGGTCGCCCGTCTTTGAGAAGCTCTCCCCAGTATGTTTTATGTAATGAACAAAACCACGAGGTCAGCGGGGCACTGCGGGGACGGTTGGGGGGGCCCTAAACCTAAAGTGTTTCTTCGGTAAGTATTGTTAGGAAAAATACAAATTACTTAAAATTTGTGATTTGTTCCGACACAGAGACTTACCTTGAAACACTTTATAGGAGACTTACACCTTAGGAGGGGGGAGTGCCCTTTAGCCATGACCCCGATGGACAGTAGGGAAAACTACGTAAAAGACTCATTAAGTGTGATATAACACTTACCCTTCTGCCATATCTTCGTTGTGCTTGATATGGCGAATTTTCGTCTTGTGTAATGAGCGATATTTCTTGATGACGACTGACGGTACGAGAAAGTTAGAAAAGGGGGGAAAATAGAACTCGGCTCCTTGTGTCTAGATACTTTATGTTTCGCGATTGAGCCTGGGGCTTGAGCCGTCAAACCGAATGCAGGGCTGAGATGACCGGCCCGATAGAAAACCCGTCTAGAGACTTTCTCGTACAGTCCTTGAGATAATGTGCGGTGAAGGTCGACTGGTTGGACCAAGTTCCCGCTCGAAGAACCTGCGCTACTGACATGTTCTTTTCGAACGTTAGAGAGGTGCTAATGCCCCGAACATCGTGAGCTCTGGGTTTCCCCGGTGTAGGAAGACCTTGTTTTAAGTAGGCTTGCGTGATCACTTTCCTGAGCCAGAACGAAACCGTATTTTTGGATATGTTTTTCTTTATTTTTCCCCATGAGACGAAGAGATTCTTGATAGACGGGCGGAGGTTTGCCGTTCTCTTAAAGTATTTCCTAATAGTCCTGACCGGGCATAATTTTAGGTCCTCCGGGTTTCCTTTATTCAGGATTGCCGGAATCGAAAAACTCTCAAACCTCGGATCCTACACAGAGGGGTTCTGAGTCTTGGCGACGAAGGATGTGACAAACTTAAAGGTTACTTCCTTCCATCCCCTAGTGTGTTCCACCTCGAATGACAGTCCGTGTAGCTCGCCCACCCTCTTAGCCGAGGCTAATGCTAGCAAGAAGACCGCCTTGAGCGTGAGATTCTTGTCATCGATGTCCTTTAAGGGCTCGAATGGTGGTTTCCGTAACATATCTAGGACTCGCGCTAAGTCCCAACTCGGGATTCTAGGGGCGGAAGGGGGGCATGATTGTTCGAACGCTCTGATAAGCATGGAGATATGCCTGGAGGAGCCGAGATCTATGCCCTTGAGAAGAAAGACTTGACCCAGGGCCGCCCGAACTCCCTTGATCGCTGGAACTGACATGTCCAACTTGTCCCTGAGATAAACCATGACGTCGGCTATCACGGGCACTGACGCTTCCAAGGGCTCTATCTTCTTGTCCCTGCACCACTTCACGAATACCGCCCACTTAGACTGGTAGACGGCTGTGGATGATTTCCTCCGGTATAGCGACATCCTCCTGGCTGTCTTGCCGGAGTACCCTTGCTTCTTCAGGAGCCGCTGGATAATCTCCAGGCGTGAAGACGAAGGGCTTGCGGGTTTCTGTGAAACCGCTGAAAGTGAGGTTGTTTTAATAGGTCTGACCTGCCGGGTAGAGGCCAAGGAGGTAGGACGGTGAGGTTCCTTAGGTCCGCGAACCATTCTCTCTCCGGCCACCAAGGCGCTACCAAAGTCATCCTTAGGTTGGTTGCTGCCCTTACTCTGTTGAGGACCTGCCTTATCAGGGAGAAGGGGGGGAAGGCGTACACGTCCAGTCCGTCCCACTTGTGCTGAAAGGCGTCTTCCATTGCCGCCTTCGGATCTGGGACGGGAGAACAAAATACGGGGAGTTGCGCGTTCAACCTTGTTGCAAACAGATCCATTACCGGAGATCCCTACATCTGTATAATGTAGCTTGCCACTTGTGGGTGTAGGGACCATTCTGCTGCTACCACTTGCCCCACTCTGCTGAGGCCGTCTGCTAGGACGTTGTTCTTCCCTGGGATGAACCTTGCCGTCAGGATGACGTCCTTCTGTTCCGCCCATTTTAGGATTTGAAGGGCTAGTTCGCACAACTCTTTTGATCTCAGTCCCCCCTCCTTCTTCACGTAAGCCACCACCGTTGCATTGTCTGACATTAGGGCCACCGAACGCCCTCTCATGTCCTCCTCGAAGTGGTTGCAGGCTTCTTGGACCGCTCTCATTTCCAGGATATTTATGTGTAGGGATTTCTCCCCCTCTGACCACGCCCCCTTTGCTGTCTTTTCCCGGAGATGGGCTCCCCACCCGTCCTTCGATGCGTCCGTGAAGAGAAGAACCTCCGGAGGTTGGGAGGACAGTGGCATCCCCCTTACGGTGTTCGACCGATCCTGCCACCATTCCAAGGCCTTCCTGGACTCCTGAAGGAGAGGGACCACAATGTCCGGGGAACTTTTCTGGTTCCAATGTTCTTTCAGGTTCCATTGAACCCTTAAGTTCTGTCTCCCGTGAGGTACCAGCTTCTCTAGGGACACCAGGTGCCCTACCAACCTTTGCCAATCCTGCGCTCTTCTGGGGCGACCCAGAAGGAAGGGCCGGAGCACTCGATCCAGGTTGTCCAGCCTTTCCGTGGTTGGGAATGCCTTGACCTGTAACGAATCCAGGACCATTCCAAGGTACGTCCTCCTGTTGGATGGGGTTAGCTGTGATTTCTCCAAGTTGACCACGATGCCCAGGGTCTTGCACAATTGAAGAAGATCATCGCCCTGTTGTTTCAAGTCTTCCTTTGAGGATGAAAGGAGTAACCAGTCGTCCAGGTACCTGATCAGTCGAATGCCCCGTTCGTGGGCCCATATGGGGACCGTCGTAAAGACCCTCGTGAATACCTTGTGGGCTGTTGAAAGACCGAAGCATAGGGCCTTGAATTGTAACACCTGGGTACCCCACTTGACCCGGAGAAACTTCCTGCTCGACGGATGAATGGGCACTTGGAAGTAGGCGTCCTTGAGGTCTATAGAAATCAAAAAGTCGCCCTCTCTCAAGGACGCCATGACCGTTCTTGGAGTGTCCATTTTGAAGGTCACTTTCCTGAGAAACCTGTTGAGGGCTGACAGGTCTATTACAGGTCTCCACCCTCCTGTCTCTTTTTCCACTAGGAACAGGCGGCTGTAGAACCCCGGACCCGGGAATGTCACTGTTTCTAAAGCTCCCTTCTGCAGCAACGTCTTGACTTCTTCGTCCAACGCTGCCCTCTTCGCCAGGTCCTTGGGCACCAACCAGTCTGCCTGCGTTGCTGGAACTAGGGGGGGTGTCTCTTCCATGAAGGGGATCCTGTAGCCCTCCTTTAGTACTGTAACTGTCCACGGATCTGCTCCGTGGAGCTTCCATGCTTGCCAAGTAAGTCTGAGGCATCCCCCTACCTGAGGCTTGGGCAGGGGAGGGGGGCCTCCCATCTTATCTCCAACGGGAAGAACGGCCTGTTCTCCCCCTCCTGGAGGAGTAGAAAGAAGACCTATACGTTGGGGGGTTAGAAGATGAACCTCTTCGGGGGGGAACCACAGAGGAAGACCACTGTCCTGACGAGGGTTCCCTCCTTCCTTGAGTTGGTGTGGTACGCGCGGCCATGGGTGCTTCTGTCACTGGCCTCCTGAAGATGGGGCGGCGTGCCGCCTGTGGCTTCAGGGTAGGTAGCTCCCTCTTTTTGGCCAACTTCCCCACGACCTCTTCCGCCTTCTTCGTCGGAATAAGCTGCTCCCCCCAGACGGAGCAGGTCTTCAAGGCTTTAGCTTCTCTGTCAGGAATCTTAATGGGAAGGTTCTTGACTAGGGCGTCTCTTCTCCGGAGAATCCAGTTTGCGGAGAGAGCCAAAGACTGAAAGGTCAGGAATTTAAGGGCGCGGCTACCTGACCCCAGCAACTCATTCAGAGCCTTCCGTTTTGCAGGTTCCATGGAGTCTGTAGGAATCTGGGTGCCTACTAGGGTGGTGGCCCACCAATCCAGCCAGGAGGCCACATTAACTAAGTCCTTGGACATCTCCTCCATCACTGCCGACTCGGAAGGGGAGAAGAAGGTAGATGCTGCCGATGCCCTCCCGTCGGAGATGCCCTGGCACAGGATGTCTATGGTTTCCTCGGTCTTGCACGCACCGGTCGGCCTATTTTCTAAAGAGTAGTACTTCGTCTGCGACTTCAAACCCTGTAGGAGCTTTGCTGAGCTGTGACCCCTGCAGGAGTCGCTATTGCGGGATATGACCTTATCAATGTGAGTCTTTCCAATCCCCACGTTACTGGCCTCGGGAAGAGAGAGAGAGGACTTTTTCTGGGCGGGGACCGCTATGAACTTGTTCAGGCCTGAAGTCCAGGGTTCTTCCTCTTGAGTGGCGGGTTCTATAAGGTTGTTATAACCCCTAATTAAGGCAAGGACTCTCCTGTACGCTGGGACTTCCCGTCCCGAGATCCTGTGGGAGACCGCAAGGGGAGTTCCTCCACACAGACTGATCCCCATTCTCCTGGAGGACCTGGACGACGGGACGGGCTCCTCCGTGAAACAGATCGACGGGGGTGCCAGTCCCTGTCTATCATCTCGATGGGGAGACCCGTCTAGGCTGTCCATCCTAGGCGACGGCTCCCTCCACTGAGCGGATGGAGTGGCTCTAGGAAGGGACTTAGGCCTACAAGACGAGGTCCTCCGCCCACCAGCTGACTCTCTGGCGGGGTTCTTGGCTTGTATGGAGGGGAACGGGGACTTCCCGTCCCGAGATCTTGTGGGAGCCCGCAAGGGGAGTTCCTCCACACAGACTGATCCCCATTCTCCTCGAGAACCGGGACGGCTCCTCCGTGAAACAGATCGACGGGGGTGCCCGTCCCTGTCTATCATCCCGATGGGGAGACCCGTCTAGGCTGCCCATCCTAGAAGACGGCTCCCTCCACTGAGCGGATGGGTTGGCTCTAGGAAGGGACTTAGGCCTACAAGACGGGGTCCTCCGCCCATCAGCTGACTCTCTGGCGGGGCTCTTGGCTTGTATGGAGGGGAACGGGGACTTCCCGTCCCGAGATCCTGTGGGAGACCGCAAGGGGAGTTCCTCCACACAGACTGATCTCTCTTCCTCCTGTGTCGTCTCCGACGTTCCTCGCTTGAAGGGCCCGAAGGATCGAGCCCCGATGCGGATCCAGGGTGAAGGACTAGCATAGGACCTCCTCCATGTCCAGTGGGGACCTCAACGGCGTCCTTGGTACATCCCACGCCAGCGGATCCCTCCGCAGCTGAAGCGCCTGAGGCCTCTACCCATGAATCTGGTGATAAGAAAAAAGGAACATTATTAGGCCACATGGGGTCCTCCGCCGAGACGCCGTCCCTACGAGAGAGACGTGTCCCTCGGACCCCCACACACTCACCTGTAGGCGCCTGATCTGCCCTGAACAAAGAAGGTTCCCCCCACAACATCTCACCCTTGGGAAGGAGGCACCAACTTCTTACACTTCAAGGACTTACCTCGTCCCCTACTCTGGGTAGGGGAGAAGAATGCACTCAACCTGCCCCCTCTCCTGCCGACGTCGCAGGGGAAGACATGCTAGTTTCCCTAGGAGACCTCTTCGAGTCCGTCTTCATCGTGCCGCATTCTGACGGCGAACTGGCTTTGACAAGAAAGCCCAACACGAATACCCGGCTCTAGGCCCAGGACAACGGCGATCGTACTCCAAAGCACACACAGAGATCGCTAAACCCAAGCATAAAGCAAGGCAAAGCACTAAAACGCCAATAAAAGCACAAAGGAACGATCCTAAAAGAACACAGATAAGGCACTAATCACTCGTGAAGGAATCGAGACCATGTAGTAACTACATAGTAACGCGCACAAAGGGGGTCGCACAGAGAATAAGGAGCGGTGTGTGTGAACACAACGCGACCAGAAAACATACTGGGGAGAGCTTCTCAAAGACGGGCGACCTGCCTGGGCAATGCCCCCAGGTAATGTTATTTCCCGTTATTCAGGACAGTATAGAACATGGAAGTAGGGGGAAACTACGTAAAAATCTGGTCGTCGGAGAGGAGTTACCAGTAATCTCCTATAAAGTGTTTCAAGGTAAGTCTCTGTGTCGGAACAAATATATGTTTTGTCAATAAAAAATGTGAAAGAATAAATATATTATAAAGAATCGTTTTGGTAAGTCTAAATTTAATAACAACATCCGCCGAAGTCAACGACAGCAGCTTGTTTTCGGATGCACGCTTTGTAATTTTGTAATTTTTCACATATTTTAACACAAATTGGAATAGATTACACTCAGCATAAGTTAAACATGTTATTATAAACTTTCTCTGAATACCAGAACTTACCAAAAACATGGAATTAATAAAACCCGATATTTGTGAAAATTTATGGGGAGGTAAAAGAACAGCCTGTAGCGGCCTGGCGGAAAAACGATCCCTTCTGACTCGTAGACGCAGTTTGTTTTTTTCTTTCGTAATATAGTTCGGCCTATTCCTTTCAGTTTAAATAGTCTTACATTGTTTCTCTTCGTATTATTTTGCTTAGTATTTTCCCACATTCCTGTTCCTCACCTAATATCTATCTATTTTCCCCGATATCCCTTCTTTCATATATGGGATATCCGCACTACGATTCCTTATTTCTTATCCTCTGTCGAAAGTGATGGCTTGAAGGGAAGCGCGTGCTAGTCTCATTAAAATAGTGTAGAGGCGGGAATAAAAAAAATACTATGCTTAATATCAGGTTTACAGAATAGGTTATACTTGCTACACAGCATAAAATTTATGTTATTATTATTTACATACTTACTGACGTAAGATGCAAAACATAAGGAATCGTAGTGCGGATATCACATAGGCCTATATGAAAGAAGGGATATAGGGGAAAATAGATAGATATTAGGTGAGGAACAGGAATGTGGGAAAATACTAAGCAAAATAATACGAGGAGAAACAATGTAAGACTATTTAAACTGAAAGGAATAGGCCGAACTATGTTACGAAAGAAAAAAACAAACTGCGTCTATGAGTCAGAAGGGATCGTTTTTCCGCCAGGCCGCTACAGGCTGTTCTTTCACCTCCCCATAAGTTTTCACAAATATCGGGTTTTATTAATTCCATGTTTTTGGTAAGTTCTGGTATTCAAAGAAAGTTTATAATAACATGTTTAACTTATGCTGAGTGTAATCTATCCCAATTTGTGTTAAAATATGTGAAAAATTACAAAGCGTGCATCCGAAAACAAGCTGCTGTCGTTGACTTCGGCAGATTGTGTTATTAAATCTAGACTTACCAAGACGAGTCTTTAAAATATATTTATTCTTTCACATTGTTTATTGACAAAACATATATATGATGGAGAAATATAGGTTAATAAGTAAGTTTCAATTCACATTACTTGGTAATCATTCGAGAACAATGAAGGTGTTCGGACAAAAATACTTCCGACCAATCAGGTATCAGGAACCTTTCCGACCTAAAAGGGCACCCCTGTGAGTCAAGTGCAAATATGCACCGCTATAAAAAATAGACTATAGTAGGTCAAGACTGTAAGGAGGCCCCCAAACTGCTCCTAGAGTTCTATTGATTCCCACGAAGATTCTAGGTCTGAATCCAAGTTTGAGCTTACATTGGGACAGAGATATCTTTACACACAAAATAAGGAGTTTCCCCGATGGAAGAGAGACCAAAAGGTATATCTGGGTATCTTTCTGCATGTGGCTATTAAGGCACAATCAAGATCCCACTGATTCTCGATGTCTTCAGCCAACTGTCAAGTAATTGAGAAAAGAGGGGTAAAAAGTACTCTCGAAGATGTTGGAAGTGATCTTCTAACTTTGACCGACAGTCTGGGACTGGCAGGATCCCACAAGTTTCCTGCTATACTGTATGGTGAGCAGGAAAGGAATGGTGAGAACTTGAGTCTTTCCGCCACGAAAAAAATGTGGAGACAACATAAAAACCCTACACTGGGACTCATTCTGAAAGAAACTTGCACAGCTCTAAAATGTCTTCTACTCCAAAGAGTGTACCTGTTTTAAAAGGGTTTGTGACTGGGGCCCCTTTGTAACCTTGAACACAAATGGAACCATTGTCAATCATCATCGCTATTATATCCTCTATCAAACCCTTTGAAAAGCTTACAAAGTAATATCAATGCAAGCATTACCAGTAGGTTGAAAAGCAGGTGTATTCCTTCCGTACATCATATCCTCTAGTTATGAGGAAATTCAAGGGGGCGCCTCATCTCTCCTCCGATTTGTCTGTGGATTATAAATTGGAACAATAGAAGCAAAGCTGGGAGGTAGCCATTTGAACTAGCCTTAGCATCAACAAAGGAAGTCTCAGAAGGCACTGTCCTTGTTGATCTGGAAGGTGTGTAGGAACAGCTACATTTACTCTATTTGTACGATAATTTGCCAGGGAGACCCCAATTGCTGTCATGCTATAGAACTTTCTGATATATATCAATCCACAGATAAAATCAGTACTTCATTAGACTAGTACCGAGTGATAAACAGCATGACTACAGTATATTGATTTCTAAAGACTTCAGTTATGTCAAATATTTTCCATCTTAACAACTGAGCAATTTCGGACATCATTTCATGAAGGATTTGAAACTTAATGCTTTCCATATCTTGCTTTATGTTTTACTTTGCTGCTGTATTAAAAATTTTTTTGCTTAGGAACAAATAATAACCAGTAACCTCAAGAAATAAATAAACATGGCAACTTAAGTTTTTCTCCTATTATTATTATTATTATTATTATTATTATTATTATTATTATTATTATTATTATTATTATTATTATTATTATTATTATTATCATTATTATTATTACTTGCTAAGCTACAACCCTGGTAGGAAAAGTAGAATGCTAGAAGCCCAGGGGCTCCAACAGGGAAAATAGCCCAGTGAAGAAAGGAAACAAGGAAAAATAAAATATTTTAACAACAACATTATACAATAAACTACAAAAACTTTAACAAAACAAGAGAAATTAGATAGAATGGTGTGCCCAAGTGTACCCTCAAGCAAGAGAACTCAAACCCAAGACAGAGGAAGACCATGGTACCGAGGCTATGGCACTACCCAAGACTAGAAAACAGTGGTTTGATTTTGGAGTGTCCTCCTCCTAGAAGAGGTGCTTACCATACCTAATGAGTCTCTTCTACCCTTACCAAGAGGAAAGTAGCTACTATACAATGATTAAGAACAGTAGTTCCGAAAAAAATTTCAACATATTCTTAACTATTACACTAAAGATAAACAGAAGTTCAGTATACGTAAACAGCATCCAATTTTAGGCCAAAATTCAAAACGCTTACAGGAATGCCTCTGTCAAGAAATACTGTACTGTATGGAGATTGTATCTTTGACAAACAGGCATAGACTTCAGTAAGCAAAAACCCTTGTTGTTTCTACTGTTAATATTACTGAAGAAGCCTAGTGGATGTTTAAGAACTTCTGACAATCTAGTGATGACCAAATTTCATCTAAAATCTTAATTACACTGCCAAAGTTGATATATATTTGAACACATTCATATTCACAAGAATGAAGTCATTATTTTAAAAAAAATTAATTACTAGTACATATGCTTGACTTTAGCCCTAATATTTGGTATCAATTTTTACATTGAATTTCAATATCCATCAATGTACTATACATGTATCAGTATTATACATTTCTACAGTTTCCTTTGTTTTTCTCTTTACATTTCTGTAGATATCAATATTTTCAATTTTCGAGAATATTGTCGATTTTGGATCATCATCTTGTGAAATAAAGCCTACAAGACTACAGAGCATGCTCTCTCACTCTTAGCTTAACATTCCTAACTTTCTAAACACAAACTGTACACCTCTAAAATTCTTAATTTTTGTTATGGAAGTCAGTGAACTAGATGCCACAACAAATATGAGTTACAACAATCACCACAAATGTTAAGTACCTGTATAAACCATATTGGAGTTCAATTAACCATAATAGCCTACAATAAATGAAGAAAAGCCACAAGTCTGTGACCCTCCAGATATGTCAACTCCTGTGACCTAGATACCACCTGATTTTTATTGGTTATGAAGTCCCCCCCCCCTTTTAAATGTTATATAATTATTCAAACACAGAAACGCTATCTATCTAAATTTTTCTATAATAACTTTTTCAATAAGACTTGATGTGTGCTCTTTAAGACAAAAATTTCCCAGCCTAACAATACATATGGTACCCACATACTACTGTACTTAGTTCAACAAGATTATCCGTACAAGTAAAATGCTTTACTATCTTTGGGAATTATACAAAAAGGATAAGGAAAATATCTTTGAAAACATAAAAGAAAACCTATGCTTAAAAAACGTCTGGATAGAATATGCAACCCAATTCCTTTAGCAGATCATAAGCTCAAAACACCAACCATTCTCTGTAGGTGGTGGATCTTGGAGAGGCAGGGAGTATGCCACTAGGTTACGAGCTTCTCTTCCTTCCTTCTGAAGCCGAGCCTTTACTCGCTCCACTACCTCATGCTGTAAGTAAAGGTAAGATCACCAATGAACCAGTACTGTATATCACCATACAAAGCACAAAACCTTGGGGCCGCATTTAAAAAAATAATAATAGAACAGCTTTGCTAGTCCATGCATGTGACATTCAAACTATTCCTGTACCAAAGGAACTTCATTTGCTTATATTCAACTTTTCATGTACAAAAAGGAACTTCATTTAGGAATATAAAAACTATTCATTTACCAAAGGAACTTTTTTTGGGATGCTAAAAGTTTACCTGTACCAAAGATACTTTTTTGGGGACATTCAAACATTTCATGTATATACCAAAGGAACTTTATTTTGGGGACATTCAAACTTTTCATGTATATACCAAAGGAACTTTATTTTGGGGACATTCAAACTTTTCATGTATATACCAAAGTAACTTTATTTTGGGGACATTCAAACTTTTCATGTTCCAAAGGTATTTCATTTTGGGGACATTCAAACTTTTCATGTATATACCAAAGGAACTTTATTTTGGGACATTCAAACTTTTCAAGTACCAAAGGTACTTCATTTTGGGGACATTCCACTTTCATGTACCAAAGGAACTTCATTTTGGGGACATTACAACTTTCATGTACCAGAGGAACTTCATTTTAGGGACATTCAAACTTTTTAAGTACTAAGATAACTTCATTTAGGGACATTCAAACTTTTCATGTACAAAAGGAACGTCATTTAGAGACATTCAAACTTTTCATGTACAAAAGGAACGTCATTTGGGGACATTCAAACTTTTCATGTGCCAAAAGAACTTCATTTTGGGGACATTCAAACTATTCAAGTACATAGATAACTTCATTTAGGGACATTCAAACTTTTCATGTAAAAAAGGAACTACATTTTGGGATAATTCAAACTTTTCATGTACCAAAGGAACTTCATTTTGGGGACATTTCAAACTTTTCATGTACCAAAGGAACTTCCTTTTGGGAACATTTGACATTCAAACTTTTCATGTACCATAGGAAATGACAAATTCGGAGATAATTTGTATTTTTCCTAACCATACAAACCTTAGCTATTTACATAGGGTTTACTTTCGGCGTAGCTGAAATGACGAGCCATTAGATTTTAACGAGGGTTAAACTACCCCCGCGCTAGTTAGCACGGGGATAGGGGAGGGGTAGCTATTTACATAGGGTGACTTACCCTTAGGCAGGGTGGAAAGTTCCCTGCCTTACTGGCTTACCCGGGGACTCAGAATCCGAGTGAGCAGCACTCAAGAAAAAGAGTCCCTGCGCCTCGCAAGTTTCTTGCTACGCAAGAAACAAGCGGCCTACATAAGTTGTGTGTGGAGAAATAAAGTGTGACTCATCCTAGGAAGTTGACCTGAAGTCCTTTATATGGAATTCTAGGCTAGGACGTCCCCATACCACCTCGTCAGGATATGGGGGACGCGACAGTATTATTCTTAATACTAGGAACACAAGGAAGCATGGTTTACCTGCAGAGGTTTGAGGTCAGCTATGCAGAGACCCAGAATGCTGCATTCCCCAAGAGAGGGGAGGATGAAGAAAGAAGTAAGGGCCAGACATACTCTTTCATTCACGCAGACTAAAACCGGGTAACGGTGCCCTCAACCTACTGCTACTTGTCCATTAAGGAGCCTGAGGTTAGACCAGCTGTTGTGCAGCCACCACAGGGCCGATAGAAAAAGTATCGAGGCTCCTGTGGGTCACGTCCTGTAGGTAGTGGGCTGTGAAGGTCGTTTGACACTTCCAGACCCCAGCTTGTAGCGCCTGCGTCACAGAGAAGTTTCTCTTGAAGGCCAGGGACGTGGCGATGCCCCTGACATCATGTGCCCTAGGGCGACGTGACGGAGGGGGGTCTGGATTCAAGGCATGATGAATGGTCCGTCGAATCCAGGCTGAGATGGTATTCTTGGTGACCCTCCTCTTCGTCATTCCCGTGCTCACAAACAGAGCTTGCACGCGGGGACGGACCGCAGCTGTTCTCTTCAGATAACGTCTCAGACTTCTTACTGGGCAGAGTAGCAGATGATCTGGGTCATCTGTTACGGAACGGAGACTCATAACCCTGAAGGAGTCAAACCGTGGGTCCGGCACTCCAGGGTTCTGAGTCTTGGCAACAAACTCAGGGACAAACCTGAACGTTACCTCCCCCCATCCCCTTGAATGGGCGATGTCATATGAGAGACCATGAAGTTCACTGACACGCTTGGCCGAAGCCAGAGCGAGTAGGAATACCGTCTTCGAAGTCAGGTGTTGGTCAGAGGCCTGGCGTAATGGTTCGAACGGGGGTCTCTTCAGAGCCCTGAGGACCCGAACCACGTTCCATGGAGGAGGTCTCACTTCCGACTGAGGGCAGGTAAGCTCGTAGCTTCGTATGAGTAAGGAAAGTTCCAGCGAGGAGGAAATGTCTATTCCTTTCAGCCTGAAGGCTAGGCTTAAGGCTGAGCGATAGCCTTTCACCGCCGAGATCGAAAGGCGCATTTCCTCCCGCAAATACACGAGAAACTCTGCTATTGCTGGAATAGTGGCATCGAGGGGAGAGAAACCCCTCCCACGACACCAACCACAGAAGACTCTCCACTTCACCTGGTAGACCCCTGCGGATGACTTTCGCAGGTGTCGAGACATCCTTTCCGCAACTTGTTGCGAAAAGCCTCTCTCAGTGAGGAGACGCTGGATAGTCTCCAGGCGTGAAGCCGAAGCGATGCTACGGCTTTGTGGAAGATGTTGCAATGTGGTTGTCTGAGTAGCTCGTGTTGTGGGAGAAGCTCTCTCGGGAGTTCCGTCAGGAGCTGCAGAAGGTCAGGGAACCACTCTGCATGATGCCATAGCGGAGCTATTGAAGTCATCGACAGGTTGACCGATAGTCTGGTCTTGTTGAGCACCCTCCTCATCAGACAGAACGGGGGAAAGGCGTACAAATCGATGTTGTCCCACCGTTGTTGGAAGGCATCTTGCCAGAGTGCCTTTGGGTCCGGGACTGGGGAGCAGTACAGCGGCAGCTTGAAATTCAAGGCTGTCGCGAACAGGTCCACTGTCGGGGAACCCCACAAAGTCAGGACTTTGTTGGCTACTTGAGGATCCAAAGACCACTCAGTACTCACTATCTGCGAAGCTCTGCTCAGACTGTCGGTGAGCACATTCCTTTTGCCAGGAATGAAGCGAGCTGATAAACGTATCGAGTGGACTTCGGTCCATCTCAGTATCTCTACTGCTAGATGGGATAGCAGTCGTGAAAAGGTACCTCCCTGCTTGTTGATATAAGCCACTACTGTGGTGTTGTCGCTCATCACCACCACGGAGTGGCCCGCCAGGGTCTGTTGGAACTGTTGAAGGGCCAGAAATATGGCCTTCATCTCTAGCAGGTTGATGTGGAGGTACTTTTCTGATTCTGACCATAGGCCTGAGGCCCTCTGGTTCAGAACGTGGGCCCCCCACCCTTCTTTTGATGGGGTCTTTTGACTGGCCAGACAGTACTACATTGGATCCTCCTCTCTGGTTACGGTTCATTTTCCCTTTGCCTACATACACACTGAATAGTCTGGCATATTCTTTACATATTCTCCTCTATCCTCATACACCTGACAACACAGATTACCAAACAATTCTTCATCACCCAAGGGGTTACTGCACTGTAATTGTTCAGTGCCACTTTCCTCTTGGTAAGGGTAGAAGAGACTCTTTAGCTATGGTAAGCAGCTCTTCTAGGAGAAGGACACTCCAAAATCAAACCACTGTTCTCTAGTCTTGGGTAGTGCCATAGCCTCTGTACCATGGCCTTTCACTGTCTTGGGTTAGAGTTCTCTTGCTTGAGGGTACACTCGAGCACACTCTCCTTTCTTATTTCTCTTCCTCTTGTTTTGTTAAAGTTTTTATAGTTTATATAGGAGATATTTATTGTTGTTACTCTTCTTAGAATATTTTATTTTCCTTTTTTCCTTTCCGCACTGAGCTATTTTCCCTGTTGGAGCCCCTGGGCTTATAGCATACTGCTTTTCCAACTAGGGTTGTAGCTTAGTAAGTAATAATAATAATAATAATAATAATAATCCGAAAACAGCATCAAATCCGGGGGAAGGACGAGAAGATCCACTCCCTTTCAAAGGTTGTCGTCGGTCAGCCATAATTGCAGGTCCGTCCGTTCCGCAGGTCCTATCGAGACCAGAGACTCCGGGGAATCGATGCCTTGATCCCACCGGGACTTGAGCCACCACTGCAGGGATCTCATCCTGAGGCGGCCATTGGGAACTAGACGGGCCAAGGAGGCTAGGTGACCTAAGAGACGTAACCAAGATTGGGCTGGAAGGTCTTCTCGACTGAGGAAAGGCTTTGCAACCCTCCTCAGCCTTGCTATCCTGTCGTCTGATGGAAAGGCTTTGTGGAGATAGGTGTCTAATAACATGCCTAGATATACCAGTCGTTGTGTTGGGAGCAGAGAGGACTTCTCGAGATTTACCATGATCCCTAGATCTTGGCAAATTCCCAGAAGCCTGTCTTGGTGTCGAAGAAGGGTTGACTCAGAATCTGCCAGGATCAGCCAGTCGTCCAGATAACGGAGGAGACGGATGCCGTTCCTGTGCGCCCACGAAGATATCAGTGTGAACACTCTGGTGAACACCTGGGGTGCTGTGGAGAGACCGAAACACAGCACCTTGAAATGGTAGATCTTGCTGTCTAGGCTGAATCTTAGGTACTTCCTGGAAGACGGATGGATTGGGATCTGGAAGTACGCGTCCTTCAGATCCAGTGTGCACATGAAGTCTTGCGGTCTCACTGCAAGTCTGACTGTGTCTGCTGTCTCCATGCTGAACGAAGTTTGCTTGACAAATTTGTTCAGGGCTGAGAGGTCGATGATGGGTCTCCAGCCTCCAGACGCCTTCTTTACAAGAAAGAGTCGACTGAAGAAGCCTGGGGAGCCGTCCACGACCTCCTGGAGAGCATCCTTCTTGAGCATGGTCTCGACTTCTGCCCGAAGGGCTAGCCCCTTTGCCGATCCCATGGCATAGGAGCTCAATGACACTGGATTCGCTGTCAGGGGAGGTTGAGATATTATGAATGAGACGCGATATCCTTGTCCGATCACAGAAACTGTCCAGGAATCGGCCCCGCGTTGCTGCCACCTGAGCACGCAACTTTGCAGGCATCCACCTACAGGTGAACACGCAGGGGGATTGCCAATCCTAGCATTTGCGGCCTCGGCCGCTCCTTCTAGGATTTCTGCCTCCCCTGGGGGACTTTCCGCCCTTCTTGTCTTTGACAAGAAAGGGCTGCTGTTTAGACACCTTGGTCTTAGCTGCCGGAGCCTGCTTCGGTGTCCTGCGAGGCTGCTGTTGCTGTTGAGGAGCTGGAGGTTTGTAGGGCCGAGATGTAAGGGCCTTCTGGAGGAGCGAATCATGACTCGTCTTCCTCCACCTTTCAGCTGTCCGTTCTATATCCTTAGGCTCAAACAGGTTTCCTCCAAGGATGGAGGAATGTCTGACCTTGCTGACATCCACAGTGGGGACCTTCGGGTGGAACCTCTCAGTCACCGCATCACGACGCTTTAGAATCGAGTTAGCCCACAGGTTAGTGACCTGGTGAGCCAAAAACTCGATGGAGCGCGTGCCCGAGAGGAGGGAGGTCTCCAGGGCCTTCCTATTACTCTCCTTGGACAAGTCCTCAGAGCGCAAAAGGATGCCCAGAGACCCTAGCCAGACATCCAGCCACGAAGTGGCCTGCATGGCACACTAGAATGTCACCTGCCGGGCATTGAGTTTCTCTAGAGAGAGACCTCTGGTGAGCTCTTCCACAGAGTGGTGGAGGGGAAGAGCTGAACAAGATTCCTCCAGGATCTCGAAGTACCTCCTCTGCTGAACGCAAGGAAGTGGGAGGAGCTTGTTCCCGGCAGAAGAACGGCTGGACGAGGCGAGCTCGGAAAGCTGGCCCTCGACCTTGTCCCTGGCACTCTTCACCCCCTCGGATCATGGCAGGGCTGCAATGGCCTTGGGGGGCTTCTGAATACCATAAACTTGGTCCAGGACCGTATCCTTGCCTTCGCGGGGGGCGGTCTCGGGGTCCTTAAAACTATTGAGTTGCCTCATAAGATTAAGGACCTGCCAGAAGGCGTGCTCTGACTCGCGCTGCTCTCTTCCTTGTGGACTGGCAGCTAAGTCTCCTGTCCCCAATGGCTCTTCTTGGGGGGACACGCGGACGTTCTCCCGGGGTACGGTTGGCTCTGGACGAAACCTCGAAAATGACTTGGGTATCGTCTTTGAGTCCTTGGGCTCCCTCCTGGGAGGGATACAGGACTCCAGCAAAGAGGTCTGGAAGGTCCCTCCTACGCGAGACGTTTCTCTTCCTTGAGGTGGGGTTCCTCCCATTGGTGCCGTGGGAGAGTGCCTCACCTCTCTGGATTCTCCCGAGGACGGGAAAGGTTCGTCCGCAGGAGAAGGAGAAAACGGCTGCAAAGGGGAAGGGGCCTTCCTGAAGGACCTCTTGGGAGCCAGCTTAACCCTGGGAGAAGTTACCACGAAGTCCACTCCTCTCCTTCTCTTCAGCGGGGGCGAGGGAGCCTTTGGTTTTAGTCCCAGATCAGCGAGGGCTGGCTTCATAGCCAGCACGACCGCTTTCATCAGGGAACCAAACCAAGGCTGGCGGCTGACTGACGCAGTGTCAGCGATTCCCGCTGGAGGGAAGGGGATCGGCTGATCCTTAGGAGTGGATACTACTGGGCCTGCCTGAAATGAAGAAAGGGAAGAAGAATGTTGCCTGGACCTCTCCAATGAATCTTCCTGCTCCTGGACGCGTGCTCGGCGCTTACAAGATGGCGATCGCGAGGACGATCTGGAAGCACGCGGCCCCGGCCACTCGCAAGGTTGGGCGCGCTGCGAAACCCGGCGGGAATCGCGTAGGGGGTCGCGCTGGCAAAATCGCTGGGTCGCGCGCGGGCGCTGGGTCGCACGCGGGCGACCGTTGGCGCGCGGGCGCTGGGTCGCACGCGGGCGACCGTTGGCGCGCGGGCGCTGGGTCGCACGCGGGCGACCGTTGGCGCGCGGGCGCGCGGGCGCGTGGGAGAGATGGCGCGAGAGCGCGCGGGCGAGTGGACGCGCTGGTGAGGGGGCGCGTGGGCGCGCAGGCGCGCAGGCGAAGGTGTGCGTGAATGCACAGGTGAGGGTGTGCGCGAGTGCCCGGGTGATCGCTGGCGATCAGGAGAGCAAATGCGCGTAGGCGATCGGTGGAGCAAAGGTGAGTGTAAGCGCGTTGGCGAGCGATGGCGCGTTGGTAAGAGAAGGCGCGTTGGCGAGCGTTGGCGCGTTGGCGAGCGATGGCGCGTTGGCGAGCGATGGCGCGTGGGGCAAGTAGGAGACCGACTGCGCACAGGCGAGTTAGCGAGTGGGCGAGTCGGTGACCTGTGGCGATCAGACGTGTGGGCGCGTTGGCGAAGGATCGCGCGTAAGAAAACGCTGGCGCGTAGGATGGCGCACAGTGGAGCGGAGAGAAGTTGCCAACTGGGGCGCAGGGCCAGGGGGCGCTGATGTGCTCGAAGGCGAAGGCTCGTGGGCGGGCTCAGGAGTCGACTCGTGGGCGGGCTCAGGAGTCGACTCGTGGGCGGGCTCAGGAGTCGACTCGTGGGCGGGCTCAGGAGTCGACTCGTGGGCGGGCTCAGAAGTCGACTCATGGGCGCGCGGGCGAGCATGCACTTTAGAAGTGCGCACAGGAGAAAACGCACGGTGGTGCGTAGGCAGCGGTCGACGCCAGGGGAACGCTGGCGAGGCAAAGGATCAATGTCCTTGCCTGCGCCCAGATCCGAAGGTCGTGGGCGCGTGGGCCAACGTTGGCGCGCATCAGGAACTGGGCGCGCAGTAGTGCGCTGATAACAGGAGGTTGACAGCGCTCAGGAGACTGTTGACGCGCAGGGACAGAAGAGCGCTTGCGTGCAGGCGAGCGCTGGCGAGCAGGTGAACGCTGGCGAGCAGGAGAGCGTTGGAGATCAGGAGAGCGCAGGCAATCAGGGGCCCGTTGGCGATCAGGAGAGCGCTGGCGATCAGGAGAGCGCTGGCGACCAGGAGAGCGCTGGCAAGAAGAGTCTGATGAATCAATCGCAGGAGAACGCTGGCGAGCAGGTAAGCGCTGGCGATCAGGAGAGCGCTGGCGAGGAGAGTCAGGTGACTCTTCAGCAGGAGAGCCCTTGCGCGCAGGAGAGCCCTTGCGCGCAGGAGAGCGCTGGCGAGCAGGAGAGCGCTGGCGAGCAGGAGAGCTCTGGCGAGCAGGAGAGCTCTGGCGAGCAGGAGAGCGCTGATGAGCAGGAGGGCGCTGGCGATCAGAAGAGCGGTGGCGCTTGCGCGCTACTGACGGGCGCACAGGTGAAACCTGGCGCGGAAGAGACTTACCCACATTGTGGGATAAGCCCTTCTGCCCCAAAGGGACCGGTGCTTGAGTTAACAAGGAAGATCTAGCAGGCGCAGGAGATCGCGAACGATCTGCGGAGAGGTCCAGTGATGTTACTGCCACGGTCTGCTCCCGACGAGAAGAATCCTTTGCAGGGGACGACGAAGATGAAGACCCGAAGAGAAGGCGCCTCTTAACTCCTTTGTAAGAAGAAGGAAGGCCTCGGCGGTGAAGAGGAGGGCGAGCCTTACGGCGAAGACGACCTTGAGGCAGGGTATCACCGTCGTCGGTCCTCCGAAGAGGAGTCTCTGTTAGTGCACTCCCCCGAGGGGAAGGAACACCCGCAGGAGAGACCGTTGGACCCAGCTTTCCCCTCAAAGGATGTTCGGAGGGGGGAACTGAGCCTTCAGCAACATCCGCCAACAGTAGCAGCTGGGGTTTGACCCGACCCGTCGGACGCCTCTGCCACAACAACGTCGACAATAGCCAGAGGGTCTACCTCTGGTATTACCGGCGACTGTTGGACAGCTGCCCCTAACTGGATCAGATCAAACAGGGCTTCCTTGGAGGGTGAGCCCTTAAGCCCCAAGGAAGCCCAAAGCTGGAAAAGATCATTGTTAGATACAGTCTGGTCATAATCAACAAAATCAATAATGTCCTCCCCCGGAGGAGGAGGGGGAGCTGCCTCGCTATGGGAGGCAACGCCCTCTCCCGAACCCCGAGATTGGGAAACAAAAGAAGGACCTACGCTACCACTCGGCGGCCTCTCACGAGAGACCGAACGAGTGGGAGCTTCGGAGGAGGTTCGGGCAACGGAAGAAGAGTCCTTGGAGCCTTCCTTCCCCAAGGCAGTCCTTGAGGGAGAACGGTCTCGCTTAGAACTCTTCTTACGCCGCCGGGCAAACCTCTCCCACTGGGAGGTAGGCCACTCCCTACATTCCATACAAACATTATCACTTTCACACCGTTGACCTAGACACTGCGGGCAAAGGGTGTGAGGGTCTGTATCGACCGCCGACCTGAATGTTCCATAGGGGCGGTCGGGAAGTCCAGGGCATTTCCGCATAATGGGAAGAAAAGGTAGAGGCCAACTTCAAACACACAACTGAAAGAAAAAGAAAAACAGATTAAGGCTGTCAAATATGTGAGGACGAGACAGACACGTCTGTACATCGTCCGAGCCAAAAGTGAAGTGAGGCAGCTCACCGGTGTGTGGGGGGGAGGGGTAGCTAGCTACCCCTCCCCTACCCCCGTGCTAACTAGTGCGGGGGTAGTTTAACCCTCGTTAAAATCTAATGGCTCGTGATTTCAGCTACGCCGAAAGTAAACCCCATGTAAATAGCGTGGTTTGTATTTCGGTTACGGAACAACTTCAGTTTGGGGGCATTCAAACTATTCCATGTACCAAAGAACTTCATTTTGGGGACATTCAAACTTTTCATGTACCAAAGTAACTTCATTCGGAGAACATTCAAACTTTTTATGTACCAAAGTAACTTCATTTGGGGGACATTCAAACTTTTCATGTCACTTTGGTATGTAGTGAAACATGAATTGGCAAAACACACAAGCATCACCACTATCAAGAAACTAAGAATCATTTAATGTGCTAATACTGTACATTAGTTTATTCAAAATTTTTTAAAACAAGAACTAAAAACTCCAGTACTGTAAGCCACACCACTTTTATGTTTGGGAAACAATTCTAAACCAATTTAAAGTATTATCCTTTAAAATTATACACCCTCCCCTCATCAATTTCCCTTAGAAAAAAAAAATACTGTATATATTTTACATTTACAAAGAACCCCTTTCAGCCTTTTGAGTCCATAAAACCTTTGTGAGAATGAGAAATAAAGCTAAGAAATGATACAAACAAATGGGAGAAGCGTAAAAATAAGAAATTCTCTCTAGAAAAAAAAATTACTAATCGATGTACAATATACAAATTACAAAACTCATAACTAGCCTAACACATCAGCAACGACACAATAAATTAATACTTCAAAAAGTTACTCCTTATTGTGATCAGTTATTCATAGAATCTGTAAACAACTCCAACATTTGGAAAAGAAGCCTAACAAAGATAAAAACCAATACACTCTCCATAAGTAAGTCTAACTATAAATAAGGCCAGGGTCAACGCTAATTCTGGTGAGATGATGAAAAAATCTTTTTACGAGTGTCTTCATATATCTGCAGAGCAAATTTGGTTTTTTATGATTGGCTAAGCATAATTACAACTACTGCAATAAATAAATAAATAAATAATTACAGTACAGTATAAGCTATCTGGCATCATACATTAACACAATGAGCTACATTTCTCAAAGTGAAAAGTAAGAGAATGAAAAGCTAAAGGCAGAAAGTAATGTAGCTTAGACAAAGGGACACTGCAAAGGACTTTCTTCACAATGCTATTTTTAAATTTGGTTGCCTATAAAATAATTCTTAAAAGAAATCACTTAATAGTTTCAAAATCCAAATTCTACATAGGACAAGTCCATGCATCAAAACTTTGGTAGTTGTGTTTATAAATTTAAGCAATAACAGTCATTTTAAACTTATCTTACAAGTACCTCAACCATCTCAATAATGCAAAATTACAGTAATGTTATATTAAATTATTTACATCTATTTGCTCTACCACATACTGATTATCGTTTCAAGTCATGATGAAAACTATCTAAAGGTTAGAGCACACAATACTTTATAAATTTCTTCAAAGATGAGAAAATTACAATAAAATTGAAATTCATTAATCTCAAATAACTAACCTGAGAATCTGCAATGAGGTTCTCACCGATTCCCTCCTTCATGATTCTGGACGCATGGTTGAAAAGTCTGGAAATTAGGCAAAATCTCTTGTAAGAAATCGGAAGTGAAGCAACCCATTAATTCATATCATGTATAAAATGTAGGAATACACATGAAGAACCTCCTAATAGAAAACATTAGATTATGTACAAACAGTAATACTATACACGGCATAAATATTTTCTGTCATAATTATGTACAGATGGTAATAAATTGTAAAAGTTGTATATCCTGTTAAACAGGGTATAAATAACTTAATTTTCTAACACAGTGAAAGTGAAATGTAATAACAGGTAGGTGAATGACCCAACCACTCACATGATGTAGTTAACCCACTCTTAGGATACACCCTCATCAGTTACATAAATTTCTAAAAGAAATAAATACCTTTTTAAAGAATTTTGTATTTTTCCTAAATATAGAAACCTGAGTCCTTTAATATAAGGACTGATTGAAGCCCATCTGGAACTTGGCAGTTAAAAACTTAAAGCTCCGCCCCTTCTTCAGTTACACTGAACAGTGACTGATTGCATCTGAGGCTTTAGAGGGAAAAATATAATTTATTTTTTAAATTTGCGATTTGTTCCTACACAAATACAAATCATCGTCCTTTAAAAAGGCTATGCACCTATTTTCAGCATGCTCATTAGTGTTATCATCATCACTGTATAATCAATGTTTACCGAGTTCTCCATTAATATGACTCATTCTCGTAGCTATGATCGGAACTGATAAGGTGCGGAGCGCAGCATCCTAGACACCTAGAGAACCAGGGTCGAAAATCTACCCAAGCCTAGAAAACCTAGAACACAATAGTTTGATTTTGGAGTGTCCTCATAAAAGAGCAGTTTACCATAGCTAAAGAGTCTCTTCTACCCTTATCAAGAGGAAAGTAGCTACTGAACAATTGCAGAGCAATATCTAAACCTTCAGTGGAGAATATTTTTTGGTTACCTTAAGTGTTGTCAGGTGTATGAGGAAAGATTAGAATGTGTAAAGAATAGGCCAGACTATTTGATGTATATGTAGGCAAATTAAAAAAGAGCTGTCACCACAGATGGATCCAATGTAGTCCAAGTCCAATCTAGCCAGCCAAAGGACCCAATAACCCTATAGCGGTAATATCTCAATAGATGGTTGGTGCCTCGGCCAACCTGGTACTCTGAACTGTTCTAATATAAATATCTTGTGGGAAATCCATATTTTTCAAATTATAGATGTTTCAAAATTTTATATGTTATGACTGAAAAACCACATTTTAAAATGTTCAACAAGAACATCACCTAACCTAACCTAGAAGCTATCCTTACTTAGTTATGTACCAGGAGGTTATGTCCTTGCAACCCACACTTGGACCGCCGTATCCGGGATGTTTGTGTGATAGCGGTCACCTGTATGACTGATGACGGCCACGAGGGTAAGCTAAGAATACGGCAGTGTAAGGGGAGTCACAGGAAGGCGTTAGCCACTCCGTTAGGTAAGTAAGGACACGGCTTGTAGGGTAGGTTAGGTGGGGAAGGAGTTTAAGTTAAGTGGTTTTTTTGTATAGAGGTTTTGCAGAATAATGGACACAGTTTTTGTTGTAGAACAGCCATGAAAGACTAAAAATGGGAAGAAAATTCCCATTTTCTATGCACAAGGGAGGAACTGGCCACTGATATATAAAGGCTCCCTGTATCCTTATCTTACCTTAAGGCTAATGGTAATTCAATACAATAGCTCCGCAACTAATAATTTTTTTTTTTTTTTTCTGATGAATTACTTGGTGCTTTATCTAAAGCTGACCTTTTTTTTGAGGAGGAACAGTAATTTTTACCCTATTTGTTAACCTTTCCAATCTTGGGGGACCCCCAGTAGGAAACCAGGGTTTTTGGGTGGGGAACAAATTAAAGATTCCGCTTTAACATATGAATAATGGCAAATGTAGAATTAGCAATGAACAAGGCCAGCAGCTGACCTAAGCAAACATCTAACCTAACCTAATAGCCGTACCCTTGCCTAGAGGGGAGGGGCGAACCATGCAAACGCCCCTTACACAGCCATATTAAATATACGACAGCCTAAAACCCTTTGTGTACTTCTTAGGTTGAAGGGTAAAGGTGAGCTGCACCTTTCCGACTCAATACCCAATGCGCAATAACCTTACGAATGAATATGCACCAATCATTTACAGTTTTGTGAGAAATTCTTTATTAATTTTCAACAAATTTATAACTGAATTTAACACTAATATAATTATATAAAAGTAACAAATTAGATTCTATAACTAAATGAGACTTTCCAAACCAAAGTTCCCTTAAAAATGGATACGTAAAAACTACACCTTTTTTCACTTTCTTCTTGTTTTTCAATACAACATGGCTTCTGTCACACCGAAATGCATTTTTGTTAATTTCAAATCGGCACTTAGAACCACAGGTGGAGCAAATAGTGTCACTTTCCCCTTTTAATATCACAGTAACCTTGGCAGTACTTTATTATCTTTCGATGTTACCACAATAATGCAAAACAAAATTTTTATAATTTAAATAACAATTGAGACAAGAACTTGGGAGATAATCCACAAAAATTCATGTCAAAGTAGATGGTAAATGAGAAACCGCACTCCTCCATGGCTCTCAGAAGACTGAAAAATTAGCAGTGGAAATTGTGTGAAAAGCGTCGAGAAGTGTTCAGTTTCCTAGTAAAACTGTCACCTGATTGGGTATTCAAGTCATGTGATTCTAGTTTTGTTAAAATGCTAGTCCCAAGTAAAATGTGGATAATCATCATTGGTTAAAAACTGACGTTTGGGTGACGTCTTGCTATATAGAAAACAGTTGATGATGTAATAATGACAATTTAAGTTTTTAATGTACAAATGAACAAACAACAACTCAGTCTGAAGAGGAATTTGACAGAGTTATGAAGTCGAGGGACTTAGTTTTTTCCGGAGGGTCAAATTTAATTTTGATTTTTAAACCACTTCTAGACCTAGCGCCACTTGGATTTATATATCAAATGAAACCTTGGACTTCTTTTCAGTGAAAGTACTTAGATTAGATAACTTGCCGGAGGAGCTATTGTATAGAACTACCAGCCTAATTCTCAAGGCTGTTTCATAACCGCTCCTAGTTCTTAACAGACAAACTAGGTAAAAGGGAGCCTTTGTATATCAGCGGCCAGTTCCTACCGCGCGGATTAATAATGGACATCAACTAATAAACTTTCACCCCTAACCTACCCTACAAGCCGTGTCCTTACCTACTTACCTAATGGGGGCTAAGGTCCCCCCCAGCGACCCCCCTTACACTGCCGTATTCTATGTTAGCCGTAATAATAATACATACAGGTGGCCGCTATCATACATAAACCCCAAATATTGGTTTACAAATATTGTACAGGACATGGCACATTAGGCTCGCTAAATTCCAGACAAGTTCACGTAGCCTACCATAGGTAGGTTAGTGAAGGCTGGGCCTTATTACCCTTACCGTCTTACAGAAGGCTAAATGGTTCGCTGATGAGCGTTCTACACAAAAGATAACTACATCAGTACATAAAAATGATCAAATAAATAAATAGATAAATTAACTCTTGTAATAGGATAAGCCCATCGGGGCCTGACCTTGGCAATGAATCATCCTACCCTGGGGTTTCCTGGTTCATCATATAACTATAATGATCAATAAGACAGAGATCGTGTAAATCATATTAAAATATCAAATATAAATTCAATTTAAAATTTACGTGAAATTGTTACTTACATAGTATATCTTTTTTTTTAAATAAATCAGGTGTTTGTTAGCTGTTTTGTTTGGGGACGGATGGATTGCTACACATATTTACCTTACTTTACACTATTGCCACATCTAGAAGAACTAGCAACTTCTGCTATACATACATCTCAAGTATATAAAATATTAGTATCTAAGTTTAATTAATTCATAAATAACATAAAATTTATGATAAAGTATTCTAAAGCATAATATTCTTCATTCACTAGATCTCTTACAAAAATTTGATTGGTCAGCAAGCTAGCAACTTTTGCTATATATACATCTCATATATATAAAACATTAGTATCCAAGTTATAGAATTCATAAATAACATAAAATTTATGATATGATATTTAAAGTTTAATATTCGTCATTCACTACATCTCTTATAAAAATTTGATTGGTCATATCTATTCATTTTGTTTTTTGCTTACAATAGAGCTCTTTTTCTAAGAATGTGGTAATACCTTTGTTCATCTCGCCTTTTAAAAACCTTTAAAGGCTTAAGCCTTTTTCCCAAACGAAAAAATATGTAGCCACTAAAGACTTTGAAGTATGATCTTCAGATGTAGAATTCCGCTTATTCTAACGTTAATGTTGTCAAAAATTATGTAAATAAGGTAATGAACAGATGTAGAGACAGGCAATGTCAATGTTATAGCTTTCTTAAATAGCTTAAGAGGCCATCTGTCATTAATTCACCATTTTCTAATAACAATATAGTACAAATTATTTGGAAAAACACGGGAGTGAATTAATTAAACAAATGTGAAGGTTCGCATAATTTCGCGACGTTTTCTCATATTCTCAAAACGGCATTAATTCATCTTTAGATTTAACAGATCATGCTTAACACAATTATTAGAATAATTCTAAGACATACAAGATTTGTTTGACCAGGGCAAACCAGTTGATACCACATACTTGTATTGCAATATTGAGCCCTTCGACACACAAAAGATTAATGGTGAAATTAAAGTCATATAGAATTGATGGCAAGATAATTAAATGGATTGAATGTTTTCCGTCAAACAGAAAACAGAGAGTTGTGGTTAAGGGAGTACTGTCTGATAGTTTACTGGTTGAAATGGAGTGCCATAAGGAAGTGTCTTCAAGCCATTGTTATTTTTAATATCCATAAATGATTTGCTGGATGATGTCTCCTCGTCAGGCAAGTTTATTTGCTGCTGATGCTAAGATTTTTAGGGAAGTAAAGAACATCGAGTATAGATACATTCTACAAGTTTAGTGAAACTTCGGGAGAGGAGAAAGAAGTGGTTATTGGAGTTAAATTAATAATAAAAAAAAAAGCAAAGTAAAGCACATTAGAAAGAACAAGATCTATCATTTACTATTATAGTATTTTCCACTGGTGGGCACATAATCGAAGTAAGTCTAGTTAGAAAACAAGAAAGTCTTTAGTTTCTTCTTGACATCCTTAATATATTCAGTCTTTCGACGGACATCTAGAGGAAGTTTGTTATATTGTTTTGAGGGTCGCATATTCAAAAATTTTAGGCCTAGAATCAGCAATATACTGTAGATGTAGGCCTACGTCTTGGCCGCGATAACTTGAAACCACCTGTAACTATGCTTGTATGACGTGTCGACATGATGTAAATGATGTCTAACAATTCTCTTGGATAATTTGAATAAAATACCATGCCGTGTCTGTTGATCTTGGGTATTAAAAGCCACAGTTAAATGCGTTGTATATTTAAAAATAGCAGGAGCTTTCGCACTTTTATCAAAGTGCCTCTTCAGCTGAAGAATGAAAAAAAATACAATATTTAAAAGATAAACTAAAACAAATGACAATTACAGGATAAAAGCAATTAAACCAAAGTAGTTGCTGAAGCTGTTAAACCCTCAGATTAAAAAGTAGTGGCAGTTTTCTAACGAGTGAACAGTCTTCATGTTAAAAGGTGATGTAAACGAGCTAAATTCATATAAGCCCATTTCAAATTTATCCTACATGTCGAAGCTTATTGAAAAAATCATAAGTGAGCAATTCTGGGCGCATATTGATGAGTTAGAGGTATTCCCGGAAAATCAATCGGCCTACAGAGCTAATCACTCTACAGAAGCTACCTTATGCTCAATAATGAACGATATGATAGGTCTTCTTGATGAGGGAAAGTGTGGAATTTTGATTATGTTAGATCCACGGTTCAGATATAGAACTTGGTTAGATCTTAGTGCTGCTTTCGATACTGTTGTGCACGAGTACTTACTTGACGACTTAAAGTCTATTGGAGTGACTGAGGAAGCACTAGAATTTTTGCGAAGTTACTTAATGAATAGGAAGACTATTGTAGAAGTTTCTGGAAACCGATCCAGTGGGAGAATTCTTATGAAAGGTGTACCACAGGGTAGTGTTCTAGGCCCTATCTTGTTCAACATATACACTATCGAGCTATCACATATCTTGAAAAAACAAAAAGTGGGCTTTAAACTATATGCAGATGATACTCAGTTCTACCTTTCAATTTCAACAACACAAGATACAAAGAAGAAAATTGATGAGATAATGACTGAAATAAAAACATGGATGCAGAGGAAAAAGCTTAAATTAAATGATGATAAAACAGAATGTATGTTTTTTGGCACAAAGGTGGCTTTGAAGAATTACCAGTCAATTCAAAGTATAAAAATTGGTGACGCTGATGTTGGGATTGTGCCTGTTGTGAAAAATTTGGGTGTACTGATAGATTGTAATTTGTCAATGAGGGACCAAATAGTGAACACAGTGAAAGTGTGTAACTATCACCTGAGAAACATAGCATTTATTAGAAAATATTTAACAGAGGGCAGTACAAAAATTTTAGTGATGAGTCACGTAATATCAAGGCTTGATTATTGCAATTCTCTGTACTATAAATTGCCCAATACACTACTAGGAAAGCTTCAAAATGTGCAAAACCGGGCGGATAGACTGATAAAAGGCATTAAACTACGGGAGAGAATAACTCCTGCATTGATCGATCTACATTGGTTACCTGTTAAGGCTAGAATTGAATTTAAGATTTGCTTGTTAGCTCACAAAGCACTTACAAGTGATAAGCCTAAATATCTTCGTGATTGCTTGGTCCCCTACCCTCAAGCTACCAGCGCTGTTGTAAGAGTTAGACATGCCGATGGCCCACATAGACTATTCGAAATCAGTGTGAATCATGCAATAAGAGGAAGAACGTTAAGTTATGCTGCACCGAGACTCTTCAACGACCTTCCACTTGATGTCAAGAATAGCAAAAATGTGACAGCTTTCAAGAAAAACCTGAAGACTTATCTTTTTAGAAAGTCTTATAATAGTGACCTGAAAACTATTAAGCCTGAATACAAATGCTAGCGAAATAACTGATAAGATACAGAGCAAAATATTAACTGGAAAGAAATTATTTTCACACACCAAGGCCCGCCTGAACAGACTTTTAGTGCCTGATGGAGGGCGAGAAATAAACCCCTAAAAGTAAAAGTAAAAGTATTACGGATCCTCTCCTATTTGCCAAAAGATTGATGTTGACATCCTGTAACTGTAGCTCTCCTTTGTTGTTGGCATTATGGCTCTGATCAATATTATCAATTCCATGAGCTTGCACACGGGGAAGCAGTGTGTCGGTAGAAGTACTGGCAGCATTAAATATTTCTAAAAATCATATTACTAATAATTGGCAAACTAAAATAGAGAATATTTTAACAACTTGTAAGAAAAAAGGAAATGGACATGGGCAGGACATATAATGAGAATGACAGACAATAAATGGACATTAAGAATAACAGAAAGAGTCACAAGAGATTGTAAAAGAAGCGGATGAAGGAAAAGGACGTGGATTGGCACAGTGGACTAGTATTAACCTGTATTTGAAATTGTAGGACTAAATTTTCTATATATTTTTAATTTTTACCAGTATAGGCCTTGAGTAAAGGTCTCTAATAGTGTAATATTACATTTCCTCACAACCTTATTGTGATATCAGTTGGTCCTAGCTGTTTCTTACTGTCAATGTTTGAGTATTTATATTGTTTTGTTCTTCCTATGTTAATGTTTTATATCATAAGTTATGTGCTTGTGTTAACATATGCATTTATGTTGTTATTTATTGTTGTCTTTCTTTCTGTTACAGATATGGTAGTTTGCTAATGTGTTGAATAAAGCTTGGAAATTATCACCAAGTATTACTTTCATTACACTTATATTCAGCACGAGCTTAATTTCGATATGATATGATACTATAATATCGTTATCAAGTAAATTAATCAAAATAGTGTATATCAACAATAACCCAAAATCTCTTCAGAATTTCAACATATTACCACTTCTTCATATTTTCTCACTATGAATGAACTCTAGGCAACAGTAGAAAATTACATTGCTTTTATTTGAACTGTAACTATAGTCTTAATCACTTCGTACTTCAGATGATATTAATTTGGATTAAAATATTATAAAAACCTAAACATGCAATTTGGGCTAAAAACCCATGTAAGGGGATTTCAATTGAGTGGAATTGAGACCCCATTTAGCAACATTGTCTTTGGATTTTAGCATTCTGATTTTCAAACTTTGGTTAAACTTGAATAATAATAATAATAATAATAATAATAATAATAATAATAATAATAATAATAATAATAATAATAATAATAATAATAATAATAAATGTTGGAATACAGTTTAAGCCGAAAATGATTTCGCCGATGTCATGAGAAGTTACATACTAATGAATCTTCATTTCATGTAAAAAAAAATACATCTTTTAATTAAATGTACTGCAGGTTATTATTTTAGCTTTTGATATATGTAAAAATGACTGAAGCCATGCACATGAATATTTATTTCCATTTTTATTTTGAATTAGCATTAAGTTTAAGTTGTCTCCTGATCTCTTATCACAGTTTGAGTTACATACCGTAGTTCGAGGTTCGGTCGTGCGCTGTTAATATTAAATCATTTAACTAACTTACGTGTTCAAGTAGTTATTATTTAATGTGATCGTGTATTTAAATAATAAGTGAACTGGTACAGGGCTATATCTACGCAGGCTGCTTGTGTTTCTGTGATTGAAGCATGTTTCCACTGTGAACATCTTGTGACTAGGCCTAGGGTACACCTGCTGGCAAGAAACGTCTATAGCTAGACTAACCGATATCATCTTATGATCGAAGTCTTAATAAGTATATTCTATGGCTCGTTGTCGGGTAGGAGTGAGAAAAAAATGGTAAAGTTCTACTGTTTTACATACCGAAAAAATGGGATGTGAAGGTAAGCATATATAGAATTTTGTTTGTAGACATAGACCCGCTAAAGGTTTCGGATTTTTTGTTACTTTTACACTATGTGTTTTGATATCTTGGAACTATATGGAAAAATATTCATTTCAAAATATTCCACTCTGGTTTAGATCTTACTTCAGCCTAGGGGGAAGTTTGCAGGGGTCAAGTAAGTTCAGCCACACCACCCTTAAGGCTAGGTGGGTATGGTTAGGTTAATATTCAAATTAGTATTTCACCTGATCAATATAAAACCGTCCCTCACTCAATAAAAAAAACCCTTAGTTCTTTAAAGGGTCTAAATCACTGTGAAACTAGTAATTTCGGTTTTATTATAGTTACAAAAGAAAAAAGCCTTTATACTAAAAAGAATAAAAAGGGCATTTCCAAGAGAAAAAGGCTTATCTTTAAGAATAACTTATTTTCACTGCAATTAAAAACTTAATTATCTAAGAAATAATAATCAATGGGGTTAGCGTGCGCAGCTCAGTATGTACAGCTTAGCCCTATCTCTTTTGGGGAGTAGACCTCCATAATTTCTCAAAGCTTTCATGGGAGAATTTGAAAAAGCTCATTGACCGTAATCTAGATTTTCTTAGTTGATTTGATAAGTTCAGACAGACCTGGTATAAAATTTCAAAAGTTATGACTCAAAAATCACTCTTTGCAGGGGAACAAAGACTAGAATACCACCTAACCTAACCTAGACTTTATATTTTCAGCTTACTCTAATACTAATTCTCAACCGTGTGTTTGCTTCCCAACCGCCTTGATTTCTGGCAAGATGACATTAAATCATATATCTTAAATTTTAAAGCTAGCTTCATAACATCACATTTCACACAAAGAACAACTTCCCCTGTAACTAAAATCAATTTGACAAGTAATAAGGAAGTTTACGCCTGTTTCAACGGCATACATTCACCCCGCTTCATATTTTGGTCTGGTCATAGTTGTAATTGAACAAGTAAAATTTTGTCTGTTTTCTTTTTTTGTTAGTAAACTGAGGCACATGCTGCAGATTCCTGTTATTGTACAGGTATTACACAAATTTACAAAAGCCAAAATACCTTATTGGAGAATTGAAGGTTTTACTGTAGCCTATTTGTATTTGGATGCAAATAATAAATCACAAGTTTATGGTTACAGTCCTGACATAAAACGTGTTTGTTCCGACACTAGATATAAACTTTACGCTCTTTACATAGGAATACTATTTCGGCGACAGCTGAAACTAGCCGTTATAGTTTTTGCGAAGTGTAGCTGAACGGCCTTCCGTTAGTTAGCAGATGTGGTTAGTGGGGGTAGACCAACCACCCTGCTCGCACAAGCTCTAGTAAACAAACGTCACTTTTTATTTGGGCTTGGTAGAGTAAAGACATAGTCTTTTTTTCTTGTCAAAACCATTGAACTGATTTACGATTAAAAGCAACTCGCCTAAAGTTTAAAAAGTCCTTTTCCTTTCAGAACTACCTTACTTGGGGCTCATGGGTTAGCAAGATGTTATACGGTTGGGCACGCGAAGGGAGCAGACATCCTCTCTTGCGGTAGATTTTTTGGTAAAGTTTTACAAGTCTACAGGGTATCATTTTGAACAGAAGATGTACGTTTTCCTATAGCAAATAATATGATTTAACCGAATTTGACTTTTTTTTTCAACCGCAAACAAACAAAACAACCAGTTCGACTAACTTCAAGTAGCCGAACTGGTTGTTGTTGTAGTGGTTGAAATGAAGGTGAAAACCGGTTAAATCACGTTATTTACTAGAGGAGAACATATATATCCTGTTAAAATATTTAGATATAATGGCTCTTGTTCTGCCGCGGGCTCACTTTGCTCGTTAGAAAACAAAAACATCAAGCTCTTATGTACTGGCAAGCGGTAATGTTGAGCTGTGCACGCTAACATTAGATTAGCAATGTTACGCTAATATTAGCAACGCTAACCATAATGGTTCTTGTTCTGCCACTGGCTCGCTTCGCTCGCAGGAAAACAAAACATCAGGCTTGTATGTACTGGCAAACGGTAATGTTGAGCTGCGCATGCTAAAAAAATAGTAGAACTAACACATTGAAATTAAAGAAATTAATGACTTACTTTTATGACCGGGACGACGAAGCTTGTGGGTCATCGGGGTGTTGTGACTGTGGCGCAAAAAGACCCCACTTGAACTAACAAAAACCTGACTTGGACAAAGGTTTCCACAGAAAAGGATTTGTTGGAAAGGGTATGGAGAGACCACTTGAAAAGATAAGGGAAGGGTATTGGGAAATATTAACCCCCCTATGCAAACTTTCCATACGTATGGGTTCGTGATTGGTTAACGGGAAAACAACGGAGTCTAGAGAGTAAACATGAATAAACTAGAATGGGAAACTTGTCCCGAGTAAGTATTTATGTGAAATTTGGACATGACAAGGTAATAACAAAGTGTGTAAAGGAATAATAGCAAGATATAATGGTGTGTATAATAAATAATATTTAATGGGAATATAAAATGAGGTGATTTTACAGGATGACAACCGACCCGTAGAATGTCGACAAATAAATGAAAAAATATACCGTTAGAATAGGATATAGATAATTAGCGTATTTTTTTATCGGCTTATTATACATCCAAGACGGTAATCTATAGAGAAGGAAAGGCTTGTTTTACCATTATATACCATTTCCCAATTGAAACTCTTCATTTGTTCCGTAACCGAAATACAAACCTTAGCTATTTACATGGGGTATTACTTTCGGCGTAGCTGAAATGACGAGCCATTAGATTTTTAACGAGGGTTTACTACCCCCTCGCTAGTTAGCGAGGGGGTAGGGGAGGGGTAGCTAGCTACCCCTCCCTCCTCTCACACCAGTGAACTGATTCACTTCACTTTTGGCTCGGGTGACGGTCAGACGTGTCTACCTCACCCTCGCATTTTGACAGCCTTAATCTTTTTTGCTTTTGCTTTCAGAGTGTGTTCGGAAGTTGGCCTCTACCTCTATCATGCGGAAGTGCCCTGGCTTACCTGACCGCCCTTGTGGGACTTTTATGTCGGCGGTCGAGACGGACCCTCACACCTTGTGTCCGTACTGCAGAGGTCAACGGTGTGATAGAGACAAAGTTTGCAGTGAGTGCAGGGAGTGGTCTACCTCCCAGTGGGAGAGGTTTTCCCGGCGACAGAAGAAGTCTAAGCGGGATCTTTCTCCTTCAAGGGTTGCCTTGAAGAAGGAAAGTTCCAAGGACTCTTCCGCTGCCCGTACCTCCTCCGAAGCTCCCACTCGATCGGTCTCTCGTGAGAGGCCGGCGAGTGGTAGCGTAGGCCATTCTTTTGTTGACCAACCTCGGGGTTCGGGAGAGGGAGTTGCCTCCCATAGCGAGGCAGCTCCCCCTCCTCCTCCTCCTCCAGGGGAGGATATTAATAACTCTGTATCTAATGATGATTTATTGCAGCTTTGGGCTTCCTTGGGGCTTAAGGGTTCTCCCTCCAGGGAAGCCCTGTTTGACTTGATCCAGTTGGGAGCAGCTGTCAAGCAGTCGCCGGTGATAGCGGAGGTAGATTCTCTGTCTATCGTCGACGTTGTTGTGGCAGAGGCTTCCGACGGGTCGGGTCAAACCCCTGCCTTGGTTGCTGATGTAGCTGAAGGCTCAGTTCCCCCCTCCGAACATCCTTCAAGGGAGGAGCCGAGTCCAACGGTCTCTCCTGCGGGTGATTCTCCCCCTCGGGGGAGTTCACTGACAGAGACTCCTCTTCGGAGGACCGACGATGGTGTGCCAGCTCCTAGAGGTTGTCTTCGCCGCAAGGCTCGCCCTCCTCTCCGCCGTAGAGGCCTTCCTTCTCCCTACAAGGGAGTTAGGAGGCGCCTCTTCGGTTCTTCGCCCTCGACGTCCCCCGCAGAGGTTCCTCCTCGATGTGAGTTGACCGTTGTAGCTGCATCTCTGGACCTCTCTGCAGATCGTTCGCGATCTCCAACGACTGCCAGACCTGTGGACCTTCCTTCTCTGTTCCTGGAAGCTGACGCGCTGTGGGCGCCCATGCACCCCGTTTTCCAACGGCCTTTGCTCCCTTCAGGGCTGAAGGACTTGTCTCACAATGTGAGCAAGTCTCTTCAGCGCCAGGTTTCACCTGCGTGCTCGCGCGCAGTAGCGCGCAAGCGCTCTCCTGCTGTTGATGAGGAACTTCCTGCGTGCCAGCGATCTCCTGCAGCAGAGGCAGAGTCATCTCGTCAGCGCTCTCCTGCTCGTCACCGTGCTCCTGTTTGCCAGCGCGCTCCTGCTCGCAAGTGCTCGTCTACGCGCCAGCGTTTTCCTGTGCACCAGCAATCTCCTACTCGCCAGCACACATCTGCCCGCCCTGTTCCTGTCACGCGCCAGGCGCGCCCACGATTTCCTGCGCGCCCACGATCTCTAGCTCGCCAGCGATCTTCTCCAGCGCGCACCTGCGCGGCCGCGTTCGCCCGTGCGCCCACGATCCCCGGATCTGGGTACAGGCAAGAAGACTCTTCCTTCTCCTTCTTGCCCGAGATCACCTGCGCGCCCTCGTAGCTCGCCCACGCGTCAGCTCTCGCGTGCGCGCCATCGTGCGCACTCGCCTTCGCGCCCTTCCAGAGCTGGACAAGACACTACACGCCCTCGCGCTCACGGAAAGTCTCCTGCACGCGCCCACGAGCAGCCCCCGGTACGCTTCTCTACTCCTGCTGGCCCTGTGCTCCAGCCGCCTGCTCCAGACCGCGCGCCCGTGCGATCTGTCGCCTGCGCGCAAGCATTCTTCAGCGCGCACGCGATCCTGCTCGCCAAAGGTCTCCTACGCGCCCACGCGCTATCTCTCCTGAGCACGATCGCTCACCTTCTCGCCCTACGTGCCATCGCTCGCCTGCGCGCCGTCATTTGCCCGGCCACGAACACTCGCCCTTATGGCCGCGCGCGCCCTTGCGCCCATGCCCCCCACGCGCCCATCCCCCCCCTGCGCGCAAATCCCCCCCGCCCCCCCCCTCTCCCTGCCCATGCCCCCCCGCCCCCCCCTCTCCCTGCCCATGCCCCCCCGCAACCCCATGCCCCCCTGCGCGCCCCCATGCCCCCCTGCGCGCCCCCATGCCCCCTGCGGGCCCCCATGCCCCCTGCGCGCCCCCATGGCCCCCCCCCCACACCCATGCCTGGCGCGCCCTCCCCCACCCCACCCATGAAACAACACACACACCCATGACCCCCGCTCATGCCCTCTCCCCCCCGCCCATGCCGCCCCCCTCCCCCCCATGACCCCCCTCATCCCCCCCTGCGTCCATGCCCCCCCCATCCATGCCCATCCCCCCCACGTCCATGCCCCCCCCTCCCCCGGGCGTCCATATCCCCCCCCCGGGCGTCCATATCCCCCCCCCCGGCGTCCATATCCCCCCCGGCGTCCGTGCCCCCCCCCCCCCCCGTTTCCATCCCCCTGCGTCCATGCCCCCCCCCCCGTTTCCATCCCCCTGCGTCCATGGCCCCCCCCCCCCCCCCCCGCGTCCATGCCCCCCCCCGGTCCATGCCCCCCCCCCGGTCCATGCCCCCCCCCCCCCGTCCATCCCCCCCCCCCCCCCGCGGCCATGCCCCCCCCCCCCCCCCCGGCCCATGCCCCCCCCCCCGCGTCCATGCCCCCCCCCGCGTCCATGCCCCCCCCCCCCCCCCCCCGCGTCCATGCCCCCCCCCCCCGCGAACCTGTGATTTGTCCATCGCGAACCTGTGATTTGTCCATCGCGCGAGCGCCAGCGCGATTCCCGACTGGTTTCGCAGCACGAGCAACCGAGTGAGTCTCCAGGAGCGCTCACAACTAGGTCATCATCTTCACAATCCCCCCCCTGCAAGCGCAGGACAGCGCGCTCGCAGGAGGAGGGGAAGTCTTCAGAGAGATCTAGGCACCATTCTTCTTCCTTTCAGGCAGGCCCTGTGGTGTCTACTCCAAAGGATCGCCCGATCCCCTTCCCTCCAGTGGGAGTCTCTGACACTGCGTCCGTCAGTCGTCAGCCTTGGTTTGGGTCCCTTATCAGAGCTGTCGTCCAGGCTGTTAAGCCTGCCTTCGCTGATTTGGGTCTTAAACCAGCATCCCCACTGAAGAGGAAGAGAAGAGTAGAGTTCGTGGTGACTTCTCCTAGGGTCAAACAGGCCCCCAAGAAGTCCGTAAGGAAAGCTCCTTCCCCCCCTCAGACATTCTCTCCTTCTCCTGTGGACGAAGCCTTTCCGTCCTCAGGAGAATCTACCGAGGTGAGACCTTCTTCCACCGCACCAATGGGAGAGACCCCACCACGAGTATGAGAATCGTCGCGTACTGGGGCGGAGAAGAGCCCCCAGACTTCTTTTGCTGGAGTCCTTTATCCCTCCTAGAAGGGAACCGAAGGACTCGAAGACCCTCCCGAAGTCTTCTTCAAGGATTCGACCAGAGCCAGCGAGACCCCAGGAGAACGTCCACGTGTCCCCCCAAGTAGAGCAGTTGGGGACAGGAGACTGCTGCCAATTCACCAGGAGGAGAGCAGCATGATTCAGAGCACGCCTTCTGGCAGGTCCTGACTTTGATGAGGCATCTCAACAAATTCAAGAACCCCAAGACCGCCCCTCGTGAAGGCAAGGATACGGTCCTGGACCAAGTCTATGGCACTCATAAACCCTCTAAGGCCTTGTTTAGCTCTTCCTCTTCACCACTCCGTGGAAGAGCTTAAAAGGGGAGTCTCTCTTGAGAGACACTCCAACTGGCAGGTGACATTCTCAGCAACGGAGATCCTGAGTCAGGAGAAGGTCGCAAAGTGTGCCATGCAGGCCACTTCGTGGCTGCATGTCTGGCTAGGGTCTCTGGGTATCCTGTTGCGTTCCGAGGATCTTTCCAAGGAAAGCACCAGGAAGGCCCTGGAGACCTTCCTCCTCTCGGGCACACGTACCATCGAGTTTCTGGCCCACCAAGTTTCGAACTTGTGGGCAAACTCGATCTTGAAACTTCGTGATGCGGTGACTGAGAGGTTCCACGCAAAGGTCCCAGCCATGGATGTCTGTAAGTTCAGACACACTTCCATCCTAGGAAAGAGCCTGTTTGAGCCGAAGGATGTGGAACAGGCAGCTGAGAGGTGGAGGAAATCGAACCACGATTCTCTCCTCCAAAGGGCTCTTACATCTAAGCCCTACAAACCTCCAGCATCCCAACAACCTCGCCAGTCCAAGTTGATGAAACCGACACCGGCAGCAAAGACGAAGGTGTCCAAACAGCAGCCCTTTCCAGTCAAAGACAAGAAGGGCGGAAAGTCCTACAGGGGAGGCAAGAATCTTAGAGGGAGCGGCCGAGGCCGCAAACGCTAGGATTGGCAATCCCCCTACATGCCTACAAAGTTGCGCATTCAGGTGGCAGCAGCTCGGGGCTGATTCCTGGATGATCTCCGTGATCAGTCAGGGATATCGCGTCCCGTTCACGACATCTCTTCCTCCCCTGACAGCTCCTATACCATGGGATCGGTAAAGGGGCTAGCCCTTCGGGCATAAGTCGAGACTATGCTCAAGAAAGATGCTCTCCAGGAGGTCGTCGACGGCTCCCCAGGCTTCTTCAGTCGGCTCTTTCTTGTAAAGAAGGCGTCTGGAGGCTGGAGACCCGTCATCGACCTCTCAGCCCTGAACAAGTTTGTCAAACAAACTCCGTTCAGCATGGAGACAGCAGACACGGTCAGACTTGCAGTGAGACCGCAAGACTTCATGTGTTCCCTGGATCTGAAGGACGCGTACTTAGAGATCCCAATCAATCCCTCTTCCAAGAAGTACTTGAGATTCAGCCTAGACAACAAGATCTACCAGTTCAAGGTGCTGTGTTTCGGTCTCTCCACAGCACCGAAGGTTTTCACCAGTGTTCACCCTAATATCTTCGTGGGCACACAGGATCGGCATCCATCTCCTCCGTTATCTGGACGACTGGCTGATCCTGGCAGACTCTGAGTCGACCCTTCTTCGACACCGAGACAAGCTTCTGGGACTTTGCCAAGATCTAGGGATCATGGTAAATCTCGAGAAGTCTTCTCTGCTCCCATCTCAACGACTGGTATATCTAGTCATGATATTGGACACCAATCTCCACAAAGCCTTTCCATCAGACGACAGGATAGCAAGGCTGAGGAGGGTCGCAGATCCTTTCCTCAGATGAGAAGAGCTTCCAGCCCAATCGTGGTTACGTCTCCTAGGTCACCTTTCCTCCTTAGCCCGTCTAGTTCCAAACGGCCGCCTCAGGATGAGATCCCTGCAATGGCGGCTCAAGTCCCGGTGGAATCAATGCCACGATTCCCTGGACATCCTGGTCCCTATGGGTCCTGCGGAACTGACGGACCTTCAGTGGTGGGTGACAGACGAAAACCTTCGAAAGGGAGTGGATCTTCTCCTCCCCCGGATTTGATGCTGTTCTCAGACGCCTCAAAAGAAGGGTGGGAGGCCCACGTTCTGAACCAGAGGACCTCAGGTCTATGGTCAGAATCAGAAAAGTACCTCCACATAAATCTGCTAGAAATGAAGGCCGTATATCTGGCCCTTCAACAGTTCTAACGGATCCTGGCGGGTCACTCCGTGGTGGTGATGAGCGACAACACCACGGTGGTGGCTTACATCAACAAGCAGGGAGGTACCTTTTCACAGCAGCTATCCCATCTTGCAGTAGAGGTACTGAGATGGACCGAAGTCCACTCGATTCCACTATCGGCTCGCTTCATTCCGGGCAAGAGGAATGTGCTCGCCGACAGTCTGAGCAGAGCATCGCAGATAGTGAATACCGAGTGGTCTTTGGATCCTCTAGTAGCCAGCAAAGTCCTGACTTTGTGGGATTCCCCGACGGTGGACCTGTTTGCGACAGCCTTGAACTTCAAGCTTCTGCTATACTGTTCCCCAGTCCCGGACCCAAAGGCATTCTGGCAAGATGCCTTCCAACAACGGTGGGACAACATCAACGTTTACGCCTTCCCACCGTTCTGTCTGATGAGAAGGGTGCTCAACAAGACCAGACTATCGGTCAACCTGTCAATGACCCTAATAGCTCCGCTATGGCATCATGCAGAGTGGTTCCCGGACCTTCTGCAGCTCCTGACGGAACTCCCGAGAGAGCTTCCTCCATGACACGGGCTACTCAAGCAACCACACTGCAACATCTTCCACAAAGCCGTAGCATCGCTTTGGCTTCATGCCTGGCAACTATCCAGCATCTCCTCACAGAGAGAGGCTTTTCGCAACAAGTTGCGGAGAGGATGTCTCGACACCTGCAGTCATCTGCAGGGGTCTACCAGGCGAAGTGGAGAGTCTTCTGTGGTTGGTGTTGTGGAAGGGGTATCTCTCCCCTCGATGCCACTATTCCAGCAATAGCGGAGTTTCTTGTGTATTTGCGGGAAGAAATGCGCCTTTCGGTCTCGGCGGTGAAAGGCTATCGCTCAGCCTTAAGCCTGGCCTTCAGGCTGAAAGGAATGGACATTTCCTCCTCGCTGGAACTTTCCCTACGCATACGAAGCTATGAGCTTACCTGCCCTCAGTCGGAAGTGAGACCTCCTCCATGGAACGTGGTTCGTGTACTCAGGTCTCTTAAGAGACCTCTGTTCGAACCATTACGCCAGGCTTTTGATCGTCACCTGACTTGGAAGACGGTGTTCCTGCTTGCTTTGGCCTCGGCCAAGCGAGTCAGTAAACTTCATGGTCTCTCGTACGACATCACCCTTTCAAGGGGATGGGGGAAGGTAACGTTCAGATTCGTCCCTGAGTTTGTTGCTAAGACTCAGAATCCTGGAGTTCCGGACCCACGGTTCGACTCCTTCAGGATCTCGAGTCTCCGTTCTGTAACAGATGACCCAGACCATCTCCTACTGTGCCCAGTAAGGAGTCTGAGGCTCTATCTTAAGAGAACAGCTGCAGTTTGTCCTCGAGTGCAAGCCCTGTTTGTGAGCACAGGAAGGACGAAGAGGAGGGTCACTAAGAACACCATCTCAGCTTGGATTCGCAGGGTCATCCACCATTCCCTGAATCCAGACCCTCCTCCGTCACGTCGCCTGAGAGCACACGATGTCAGAGGCATCGCTACATCCCTGGCATTCAAGATAAACTTCTGTGACGCAGGTTTTACAAGCTGGGGTCTGGAAGCGTCAAACGACCTTCACAGCCCACTACCTGCAGGACGTGACCCACAGGAGGCTCGATACGTTCTCTATCGGCCCTGTGGTGGCTGCACAACAGCTGGTCTAACCTCAGGCTCCATAATGGACAAGTAGCAGAAGGTTGAGGGCATTGTTACCCGGTTTTAGTCTGCATGAATGAAAAAGTATGTCTGGCCCTTAGTCTTTTCTTCATCCTCCCCTCTCTTGGGGAAAGCAGCATCCTGGGTTCTCTGCACAGCTGACCTCAAACCACTGCAGGTAAACCATGCTTCCTTGTGTTCCTAGTATTAATATAATACTGTCGCGTCCCCCATATCCTGACGAGGTGGTATTGGGAACGTACTAGCCTAGATTTCCATCTAAAGGACTTCTGGTCAACTTCCTAGGACAAGTCACACTTCTTTCCTTCACACACTAGCTTATGTAGGCCGCACGTCTTGCGAAGTGCAGGGACTCCTTATCTCGAGTGCTACACACTCGAATCCTGAGTCCCCGGTCAAAGCCAAAGCCAGTATGGCTGGGACTTACCACCCTACCTAAGGGTTAAGTCACCCCATGTATATAGCGTGGTTTGTATTTCGGTTACGGAATAAATGACAAATTCGGAGATAATTTGTATTTTTCCTAACCATACAAACCTTAGCTATTTACAAACACTTGCCCGCCAGCCCTGTCCCCCGTGAAGTCCTACCTCTAAGTGAAGTGAATCAGTTCACCGGTGTGTGAGGGGGGAGGGGTAGCTAGCTACCCCTCCCCTATCCCCTCGCTAACTAGCGAGGGGGTAATAAACCCTCGTTAAAAATCTAATGGCTCGTCATTTCAGCTACACCGAAAGTAATACCCCATGTAAATAGCTAAGGTTTATATGTTTAGGAAAAATACAAATTATCTCCGAATTTGTCATTTTCGAAGAGAATGGACCTATTTCTAAAGATAGAATTAGTTTTTTCCCTAGGTTACATTACCCTGTAATAAACTACAATAATACCGATCCCCCCCTGAGGCTCCGAAGGTTTTCTGCCCAAAGAGTTTTGCACCCGCTCAAGTGTTTTGGCTTCAACATGTGTTCGCTCTGCTTCGGCGGGCGGGCGTGAATAGTTGCTGGCAAGGACTCTTAGGAGTGATTTGTCGCGTAACCCTTTTGTGGTGAACCCAGGAACAAGCTTCGGTTACGTTTCACAGGCAACACTTGATTCCAACCTTCAACTTGAATAAAGCTTGTTGACGGGAAGTAGAGAGCGCTGCCTGGAGGTCCACCTCCAGGTGTTGGACAATTTTCCCTTCCAAGGGAGAGTTGACCTTCACCAGATGTTGGGCAACTTTACCTTCAGAGAGATAGTTACCCTTCATAAGCCACTGTCCAGCAATCTTGCTAGCGGGGAGAATTGGTGACAGTGGCAACAGAGGTTGGTGGCCTTTCCCATCCATGTGAGAGACTGCCCTCGCATGGTGGGTTCCCCTTCAGGAGTCCTCCAGCGGGAATGGGATTCGTCGATGCCCCACCCTTGCTCTTCAGAGGAAAGCCGTTCGAAGCTTGGCGACAGTTCGGTGACTGCTTGTAGTTCCTGCTCATCGCTGCTGTCCCCTCAAGGTACAAAACAAGTCTTGGAACTTCCTTTTGAGGTCTTTTCTGCAGATGGTGATGACTGTCGACCGCCTGCGGCCGCCGCCTCTCCCATTAAGGCTCATAGACTTTAACTCTTTGGGGTTATTACCGACATCGTGCCTTTAGGAGTAATAAAGCTTTTAGAGCTTTGTGAGGAACTGTGACTCATGGGTTTCCACCTTATAAGAGGGAAAACTACTTGTAGGAAATAACTCTTCAGGGTTATTTCCTACATTGTGCCTCTTGCGGCATAACAGGAGCTTTGTGAAGCCAAGCCCTTCAGTGCCAGCGCCTCATGTTTCAATCTTTTACAATGGAGAAACAGCTGGTCTTCAAGTGGAGCACAGCCTTTTTCGTTCCCTTCCGAGGGGATGACAAGGCTACGCACCAATCCCCTTTGTGAGGTAGGATGAGCATGACTCCTTTGCAAAGATCTTAGTTTTGCATAAAAGTCATGTGCAGTATCGCCCACTCATCCACCAAGCTCTTCTGCCTGACGAAGGTCTGCACAACAACCCAGGTTGCTCGTCTTAGTACCCATTGTGAGTTTACGAGAATTGGTTTACAGTACCGTTTTCTTCTGGTGTGTGCTACTTCGGTAGTGCTTAGTGCTTCAGCTTACTGTTACCACAAGTACACACTACTTTGGTAGCGTGCACTTACAATACCTGTATCTATCCTTACAAGTAAGATTCAATTCTCTCCTCGCCTGCATTCGCTAATGCCAGATAGTGTTCGCTAATACTTGCCAGCACTCGCTAAAACTCGCCAGCACTCGCCGGTACTCGCTAAAACTCGCCGGCACTCGCTGCTACTCGCCAGCGCTCGCTAGCATTCACGAGCGTGGTCTGGCCCTTGCCGGTGTTCACTGGCAATCCTGAACAAACCTGCCTAGTGTTTGCATTCTTTGTGTTCTGGGCTAACAAACTCTTACATGCGAGACTATACTTATTCATGGGAAACTCCCTTCCCTGAGGAGGTTTACACAACTACAGCTATGCACTTACACTCAATAAAAAGCTGAAACGAACTCCTTCGGTTGTGCGTGCGCACTCACAAAGACAAAATCTCAGGGTTATTGGCACAAATACAGTTTATTGCCCATAGCTTGTGTCCACTGTATGCCATCATTGTGCCCTTGGGCATAACGAGTTCTTGTTTGACGCCGAGTATCGTAAAACTTGATCCTTCGGGGTTATACTGTACTCTCGGGTTTGTTTCCTTACGGAATGGAGAGCTCTTCGGAGCACTCGCACAATGGGCTTGTGAGACATGCCCTTGTAAGGTAATTTTTTTGCAAGCCTCTAGTCACAAGGGAATAATGTCAGCTTCTGCTTACGGTTACGAACGATAGCGAGCTTTGCCCACAAGGCAGCCAGGCAAACATTGTCAGCTTTTGCCTACATTTATGAACGATAGCAAGCCCCGCCCACAAGGCAGGCAGGCAAACATTTGATACCGATGTAGGTCGGATCGCTATGCTAGCGCCATGTATTTTTTGTGTGCGCACATGCTCACGAACGTGTTAATAATTGTACAGCTAGTCGCCGATCAATTTCTTTAGATGATAATGTAGCGATTCGTTGCACATACATTATTCCGCAAGCGGCGTCAGGCTCGTTTTATGCAGGCAAAGAAGCTATGCTTGCACAAACGCATGCTGGCAAGCGATATTTTCAACTGATAAGCAATGTACATAATGTACAATTAGAACTCATTTCTAATATATCATTAGTTTTGATGGTTATATTCCTTACGGGAATTCAGCGTAATTATTACCCTCCTACTGTCCCTTAACAAGACATACGTGGTCTACCCTCAAGGAGAATCTGCCTTCATTCCAGGTAGTTCCCTCATAACTTTTGGATTGGCCTTCTTATTAAAATACTTAAGTCTCTGAAGCTTCACATAAGCGAATCTGTTTATGGGAAGGGGACATTCAAAACTTATGCCAGTTCTGCCGATCAGATACGAAGAAGCACAAAAGTTGTCGTCGTTCATAGGAAGAAGGTTTCGATTGGGAACTTTGATCAACATTTTCTAACAGAGTTCCGGATGCAACTAATTCGGGTTGTGCCCGTATGAACGTCTCGCATCCCAGGTCTGTATTACTGGTTCGTAGAGGGACAGGTACTTAGGCAAGCTGAGAAGCGTGCACGCGTAACCTTCTCTTATGAGCTCTTACCTCTCCAATGCTCTGTGTGCAGGCCGCCTACTTTGCGAGAGGAACAGCAGGTTCCTTCACCAAGGAAGGTAGTTTTACCTTCACAGGCCGATCTCACGGTCTGACATGAGGAACGCGCCCACTTCCTTAAAGAAATTAAACACAAGGAATGGCATGAGGCGACATCCGTTTGTACCCTCCCCTTTCCTTAGCACTCCTCCTAAGCCAAGGAAACAGACTTGTGGGGTTTAAGCGGGAACAGTCTCTTTCTCGAGAGGCAACCTCTGGTTCCTGGACCCTGTTCAGGCAGTGAAGCAGATGGTCTCGGGATCGACCAATCATCTATCAATAATTCCACCTTTGGGTATTAATACCTCGGCCCACCGAACATGTCTGTGCCGGTGGGTTTAGGCCAATCTGCTCAAGGGAGTAGAATTCTCTCCTTCCTTCAGATTTGTTGCTCTTCATGGATACATCAAAGGAAAAGGGGGGGGGGGGGTTGATACCTGTCGCACCTCACAGCATCCAGACTTTGGTCCAAATTCGAGCGACAGTGCCACGTAAATCTCCTGGAATGAGGGCCGCCTTTCTCGCCCTCAAAAAATTCTATTAGCTCATTTCAGGCCACTCCATAGTGCTGATGAGTGACAACACTACAAGAGTGCCACACACACACAAACAAGCAAGGAAGTACTTTTCATGGCACCTCTGCCAATTAGCTGTGGAATCCCTGGAGGAAAGAGAGAAACTCGGTTGCCTTCCAGTCTGTTTCATCTCGGGCAAAAAGTAGATGGTGGTGGACAATCTGAGCATGGGTACTCAGATAGCAGGGTCCAAATGGTCTCAGAGACAACAGTTAGCCAAAGAATTTGTCTTTGTAAGGCTCACTGACAACCGACTGGTTTGCATCGTCCATAAACCAGAATCTACTTTTGTACTGCTCGCCAGTACAGGGTACCAAGGCAGTTTGGCAAGATGTCTTTCAACATCCTTATGACAGGAACGAAGTCTACACGTCCCCCTCCTTCAGCGTAGTAAGGAGTTTTCTAAACAAAGGCAGGGCATCACAAAATCCTTGATGAAAAGGGTAAAAAGAGCTGGTTGCTGGGTAAGCCCTGGCTACCTGATAGGCAGAGCAACCCTCACTTTGTCTTTGGCGACAGCTGAGTACAGACATACACTGCTGTGCTCGCTGACTTGGTTGTTGAATTACTAATCGCTTTCCCTTCCCACTTTTCATTATGTTTGTAATTGATTGCAATGTCCACCCTAAAGCCAGACATGCAGCTTTGGAAGCTAGAGGTGTACCCCCATGTGCTTTGTGGTTTTTGAAGGCGTCATGATTGTTTGTAGTCATGCCCTTGTGAAGAGTGCAGGGAGTGGCCTCCTGTGCATCGGTTGTAATTCACAAAGAAGAAAAAGAAGCATGATAGGGATTCATTGGCATTAGAGGGTATGGCCAAGCTAATGCTGGAGAACCTTTTTAGCTTCTTTTTCCTTTTTCAGGAATAAAGCCTGCTATTTTCCCTGTGGTTTCTTCTGAGGCTCCTTTCTCTGGGGGAATCCGTCATGGGAAGGGGGACTGACATAACCCTTCGAGAGTGGCTACAAGAAGCCAGGTATGTGGTCCCTTCTAGTTGGGCAATACATCTAGCCCCTCTCTTGACCATATTACCCCACTGTGATTAGTATTGTTGACGACCCTGGCGAGAATTTGGATTTGTCTAGGTTGTGGCATTCGCTTGGGATTGCTGGTGCCCCATCTGTGGAGAAACTTTTGGAGGCACTTACAGCTGCCAGAGCCCAAAAGTCTTCTGCTACTGCTCCCCTGCCTGTTCTCCCTGCAGAGGTGTCTGACGAGTCTGAGCTGACGATCCTGTTCCTGATGACTTCCCCCTAAGAAGGCACTGTCTCCAGTAGTGAAACCCTCAACTACTTCATTTGCTTTTTCCCTTGCTGTCTTCATCTCCCACTTTGCATGTGCCATCACAATCTCAATGCGCATCATCATCACCAGCCACTCCAAAGAAAAAGAAAACTAGAAGGTCACCAAAGCACAGGACGACTGGTCGAACGATTCTCCAGCATGGTTTTGTGGGGCGGGGAAGAGAAATACTACACCAATACCTAGCCTTCAGGAAGGAAGCTTTGTTGTTGGTTTGACTGTTCATGTAAAGGTTCCTAAGGATTGAATTGGAAGACCGATCCAAAGTGCTACTAGTCAGGACTCTGATTCCTATCCAGTCTTTGGATGCTCCCAAGATGGTTTGGTGGCTACCTGCCTGAATACAAAATCCTCTAGGAAGAAGGATATGTGTGACGACGCTTCTGACTTTTCTGATCCCCTGTAATCGTCGGTCCAACGGAAGATAAAGAAGAATTGGCCCCCTGCACATTTTCGTCTTGAAAAACGATCGCCTCACACAAAATCCCCACATGCACGATCTTCATGTGGTAGACCCACTCGGTCTGATTTTCCACGAGTTTGATTGGTCTTGCTCGCCACGAGCAAGGAGATTCTAAGCTTCTACCTCCTCTCTCTATGGACAAGAAGTCTCATTTACCCCAAGACAGGAAAGGTCACGATTCCAAGCCTCGTGAGGAGCAACAATCGCAGAATTGCAGATTAGTCGTAGAGAAGAAATCGCTTGGTCGTTCTCATGATCGCAGTCGACAAAGGCCAGTAAAGACTGGTTTACTTGACATTGGTCTTCTCCCTCTAAGAAGTCTTGGTCCAGTGGTGACCAGACTCTTTCAGGGAAGACATCCACCCTTCAGACCCCTTGGTCCAAGGCGGCAAAGGGAATGGAGAAGACTCCCCGTTCTTCCATATGGAGATAAGTCTCTTTGCTTGAAGCCTCAGGGTTGGAAGCAGCTGTGCCCAGGAAATATGCTCCTCATGTTTCTTCCTATGCTCAAAGTGGTTTGTCTGACTCCTGATCTAAGCGTAAGGATGCCAGGTCCAAATGCAAGCCTGCTGTCAAGGAGGACAAAACCAGGAAACTTTTCCTCCTGAAAGGTCACCATCCAAGGAGGAAGATCAGTTGCCTTCATTGTCTTTAGAGCATGACAGTCAGGGTCACGAATCTTGCTTCCGCTGTTCTGTCTGAGGAATACCATCCTAGCTCAAGTGTTAGATGGAGTTGCCCTTTGCTGCAGCATCCAGTCGGCGTTGAGGATTTGGGCTACTTCTTAGAAAGCTACTTGTATTATGACGTCGATGATGGACCTGACGTTTGACGTTACCCCAGCATAGCTGGGTATATCCTCAGAAGTGGGGTAGCTGACTGGTGTGCAGAAGAGTGTACTTGGAATGCTTATACTGTACGTCGTGCCAAACTGCAGTAAATTGGTACAGTATTGCGACATGCACTCCTTCATTTGCTAAAGCCGTGGGTTTTCAATGATGTTCAGTGTATAGCTGTTGATTATGGATACTAGTAGATGGTGGTTGGTTTGCAGAATGAAGGTTGGCTGTCCTTGGAAATACAGGCGGTACAAGAAAGCAAGATCCGCACTGGACTACTTGGTGTCTTGAGCCTTGGTCCTAGAGGAGGGCGTAGCCTATACCATAGAAATTAAGTGTGTCTCTAGAGAATGGTTAGCAGGCTTGAGTCAAAAGACTGAGGAACAGTCTGGTTTTGATTGAGAGTGCTTGCTTTACGAGTTTGAAGGCCTGGTTGTGGTCCGGTGTCCAAACAAAAGACCGCTTGCGGCTTATGAGGAGGTGAAGGGGCTGTACAGTTAGGGCAATATATGGGGGGTAAACTATGCCAATTAATTTACTAACCTCATGAAGGAACATGGATCCATCAGGTTGGACAGTCTGGGGAAGTATTGCAGAGCCACAACTTGTCCTGGATTGGCAGCTATTCCTTCTTTGGAAAGTGTGAATCTGCAGAAATTCACTCAGGTCTCTGCCACTGGGAACTTGTCTCTGTTAAGAGTGATGCTCACTTTCTAGTGAGAGCTCAATTAAAACTTTAGGATATTTCAATGTTTGCTCCCACATTCATTTTTATTCAAATCATCAAACTAGTGTGAAAGTTTCTGTTTTTTCAAGTATGTTTTTAAGGGCTTTAAGAATTTGCAGCCCCGAATTTATAGACGCAGAATTTCGTAGAATTAATGACATAGGAATTAAATTGAAATATCCTAAAGTTTTAATTGACAAGTCTCTACAGAAAGCTAGGCATATATTTTATTCCGACAAGAATAGGGAACCTTTTAAGAATGAGAATGTGCTGGCACTTCCATACAATGAAAACTTTGCTTATATAAAAAATTTATTGAAAATATTCAAAGTAAATTTAGTTTTTAATAGTTCAGGAACAGTAAAGAATGTCCTAATAAATAATTCTCCAAATTATAATAATGGCTCTATTTACATAATTCCATGTACTGGTTGTGACAAGAAATATGTGGGGCAAACCGGAAAATTGCTTAACAACCGAATTAAACAACATCGCTATGCAGTTAGGACAGGACAAATGTCTAGTGCCTTGTTTGTCCACATGAATGATTTTAATCCCTGTATTGACTGGGAAAACTCCTCAGAGATTTTATTTTGTAAAAGTCTTGTTAAAAGAAATATTATTGAAGCTGCTTTTATTAAATATTTTAATAATCAAATTTTAAATCTCAGTTCTGGTCTTTTTAAACTAGACACTCATCTTGTTAATGAAATTGTAAGGAAGTACAATGTAAACATTTATTTTAACGATTGTTATATTACTAGTATTTTATTACAAACTACTATTGTTTATTCCTTTTTAACGACTATTAGTTATTTTAGCATATTGATGATGCTTTGCTTGTTTGTGGCTTTTATTTCAGTTTTGGTAGGTTTCTTTATTGTATGATTTTATTTTCTATTTCACTTTGTACCCTGAAGAAGTGTACGTAATACACGAAAGCGATTGGTACCTGGTCTTTTTCTTTCCTGTTTCCTGTGGATTTTACCCTTTAATATATGTCACGTGCAGTTTTGTGACTGATAAGTATATATATATATATATATATATATATATCTATATATATATATATATATATCTATATATCTGTATATCTATCTATATCTATCTATCTATATATATATATATATATATATACTGTATATGTGTGTGTGTACATATACTCACACACACACACACACATATATATATATATATATATTTATATATGTGTGTGTATGTATATATACATATGTATATATATATATATATATGTATATATATGTGTATATATGTATACACACACACACACACATATATATATATATATATGTTATATGTGTATATATATGTATATGTATATATATACATACATGTATATGTATATATATATATATATATATATGTATATATGTATATATACATACATGTATATGTATATATATGTATATATATGTATATATATTTATATATATATGTATATATATATATTTATATGTATATATGTATATATATACATATACGTATATATGTACATATAGGCTATACATGTATGTATATATGTACATATATACATATACGTATATATATATATATATATATGTATATATATATTTATATATATGTATATATATATACATATACGTATATATATACATATATGTATATATATATATATACTGTATACTGTATATATGCAGTGTATATATAATATATTATATATATATATATATATATATATGTGATTTAAGTAAAATTTAGAAAAAAGTTATTTGGAAGATTTGATTCTCAACTTCCCTAATAAAATATCTTCCCATGCCGGGAATCGAACCCGGGCCTCCTGGGTGAAAGCCAGGTATCCTAGCCACTAGACCACATGGGATTAAATACGATTAAGTAAGCATCCAGATTTCCTTTTAGCACCACCACTTATCGACGATGTTAATAATAATGATAGTTAGATGAAGAAAATACAAAGCTTTTCTCTAAACTTATTTATGAGGACCGGTCGTTGGGATGGCGAAAGCCAGGCCTTTGTAGGTGGGGTAGAATTGGAAAACTTGCTAAAGGTTGATACCTAATCTGAAATTATGAATTTGGTCTTCTTTTCATAGGTGTCGATGATATTCTTCATCAACACAGATTATTGAAATACAGAATAGTATACAGTTATTAACATTCAATAAGAATTAGTAACGTGATATGATGAACCCCATTTTTGTAAAGGCTGTATTTTTTCTGAATGTTAATTTTGTGCTTTAGGTGTTTTGTAGTATTAATTTAACAAATTAGGGTTTTCAAAAGTATTGAATGTATGGTTTTGTATCTAGAGAAGTTAAGTTTTCAAGAAATTATGAGGAAATGCAATTTATGTAAAAGATATAAACCTTTATTATTGACCCTTTTCAATGGGTGTATGGTTGGCCTTATAGCTTAATTTGGTTTCACTGACATTTAAAAGAAATCATTTTTTCGATTGGTCTCATTGTTCAGCTACTGAGTGACTCCGAGTTTTATAATTTTTCATAATTTAGTATCCGTCGTCCTTGAAGTACAGTACTGTATATGGGAGTTAGGGCTATTTCAATAGCTACGTTTTCTATAAAGGATTTACTGTATATAATGTAAAATTGCAATACTTTAATGGGGGGGACTTGACAGGTTATGAAGACACTGATTGCTCTTGCTGGTATTGATCTCTTGTTACTCTTGATATGGGTTGTTGCAGCTGTATATTGAGTATTTTAGTTGACATTATGATGCAAGTAAAACTATTTTGGGAGCTTTTCTTATTTTTAGGAGAAATGTGCCAGTGTGTGTGTATATTATTTCGTTTCCACTAAGAGATTCTAGGAAACCTTCTGGGTAATTATATCAGGCCCTTTTGTTGTTGAGACTAATATCTTGATCATTTTATAGACCGAAGTTTATATATATATATATATATATATATATATATATATATATAAATTAGTATACATACATACATACATACATACAACCTTGACAACTTGAATTCTCTTTTACACTTTTCTTTCATTGTCATTATTCGTCCTATGTGATGAAGTTAGCGATGCATGAACG
>NC_090739.1:138906500-138909000 GCF_036898095.1 Palaemon carinicauda
AGTTCTTTTCTCATAAATAGTCTAGAATCTCATGAATACCAGACTTTTCGTTTGATCAGTACTCTGCCTCTTAGAATTTGAAATTTTATAATGTTCTCTTTGCTTCCTGAAACCATGAAGGATGGTTAATTACCGAGTATGTTTTAATTGGTTGCCTCCATTTTTTTATCGTATAACTTTAAGAATAGAAGTGCATTTAAACAATTTTAGTATAAGAAAAAGACCAGTACTCACACGCATTGTGACAGTTTTCATCCAAACATAGGTTTTTAACGGTTCAAGAATATGAAAATTTTTCTTGTAGGTTTCGATACAAGGTATGTATGGATATAACATGAAAATAAATACTCGGCATTAACATTTGATTCTGTAATATGTCATATCTGTATAGAGGTTGACGTGTTTTTTAAGCGATACGATATGTTAGGTATTTTCAAATAATACCATAGAATGTGTCAGATATTTCCCTATTAAAGTATTTCAGGATATGAAACCATTTTAGCTGTGCAATTAAAGACATGTAGAGGTATTGTCGTAGGGACCCCGCATGGTGCTCTGTATGCATTAATCTATTGTCTGTACAACATCCATTTGTCGCCAAACTGCAGCCTCTTTCTAGCCTTCTACTTCTCAATTTCACTTCTCTCCCAACTTGTTCTCAACCCATATTAACTTTAGCTTCATAGTGCAAGTATTATTGTTTTTCCAGTTGCACCTCGGCCCCAGGCTGCTGACTATATGGCCCAAATTTATCAATTCAATCTAATGTATAAATTTACACCCGTGGTGCTAGAGATGGTAAAAGAATAACGGTTTTATTAAAGGAAGGGGAAAACTTCTATATGTTAGTCAAAGGTTATAGATTACAGGTTTCTAACACTAAGATCTTCTTCCTTGCTGTTCGTTTAGTTTTCAGCTATGCACGTATTTAAAGTAGACTGATTATTCATTTTAGAGTAATGCTGGAATTTGGAATTTTATATATGTGATTATTATTAACACTGGAGATGAATGAATAAATGTTGCTCTTTATATTAGCACGCATTCATCTCTGACCATTTGCCTCTACTATACAGGATTAAACTGATTGTAAAGCTTAGCTGTTTCTTATTTAGTGAAATATGAAGCTCATTCTCGGTTCTTTTTATATCCATTAAAGAACTGAGATACCAATCAAGTCGAAACTTGCGTTTTATTCAGAAACACACAAAAATTAAAAGATTTGTTTTGAGAATCTTCCAGGCAATTTGTTTAGGTTTGATAAAAAAGGAAACCAGGGTAAGAGTTTTATTTGTTTACTGCACATGCCCCTTTTTGTGGCGTGGACCTATAAAGATAAATTGCAAAAGATAATTGGGTGACTTAATGACGAGGAAGATGATAGATTTTGGGCCCCTCTGGGTATAAGTGGAAACGATCACCATTTATGGACGAAGGGATGCAATATGAAGTATTTTCGTACAGTAAGGGAATAAAGTACTGAACCCCATTAGATGACGATTAATGCTCTTATCTTAAGTGTAAAGGTTACTATTGAAGTGATGACTATTGAGATGTCGTAAGTGATAGAAAGGTCAGTAAATGTAGAGGTTATGCAGTAAGTGATAGAAAGGTCAATGTCAATTTTTTTTTTTAACTGAAAGGGTGGATAGTAGGTTGGCCAGGGCACCAGCCACCCGTTAAGATACTACCGCTAGAGTGTTATGGGTTCCTGTGGCTGGCCAGGCAGTATTATATTTGATCCTTCTCTCTGGTTACGGTTCAATTTTCCTTTGCCTACACATACACCGAATAGTCTGACCTATTCTTTACACATTATCCTCTGTCCTCATACACCAGACAACACTGAGATTACCCAATAATTCTTCTTCACCCAAGGGGTTAACCACTGCAATGTAATTTTTTAGTGGTCACTTTCCTCTTGGTAAGGGTAGAAAAGTCTCTTTAGTTATGGTAAGCAGCTTTTCTAGGACACTCCATTGTCTCCCACTTTCTTGGGTTAGAGTTTTCTTGCTTGAGGGTACACTTGGGCACACTATTCTATCTTATTTTTCTCCCTCTTGTTTTGTTAAAGTTTTCATAGTTTAGATAGGAAATATTTATTTTATTGTTACTGTTCTTAAGATATTTTACTTTTCCTTGTTTCTTTTCCTCACTGTGCTACTTTCCCTATTGGAGCCCCTGGACTTATAGCATCTTGCTTTTCCAACTAGGGTTGTAGCTTAGCAAGTAATGATAATAATAATAATAATTGAAAGTAGGAAATCTCCATATTTTCAGCAAGTCTTACTTATGTAGAATTGAGTACATGCAAATTCAATATTGCAAAAATATAACTAACTGTTTGTCTAGATATCTAATGTGAGGTTCGTGTGATTTTCTTTGTATATTTTGTATGCCTGTTGTCCAAGTTTTAAACAGTTCTTGATGTAAAAATTGATCTTGCCAGGCATTTCTATAATTTTATATTATTTTTTTTCATAATTGTCTAGAATTGTTG
>NC_090739.1:138914000-138916500 GCF_036898095.1 Palaemon carinicauda
TCATTCTACCTTTTTACACCCCCCTTAACTTTTCTTTCTTTCATTTCCCCACTTGACTTTTCTCTCCTTTTCATTTTACCTTTTCACTTCTCCACTTACCTTTTCTCTCCTTTTCATTTTACATTTTCTCTCCTTTTCATTTTACATTTTCTCTCCTTTTCATTTTACATTTTCTCTCCTTTTCATTTTAACCTTCCCTCCCACTTACCTTTTCTCTTTATATTTTACATTTTTGTTCCCCAAATTACGCTTTCTCTTCTTTTTATTTTAACCTTTTATTTCCCCTCTTACTTTTTCTCTCCTTTTCATTTTACCTTCCCTCCCACTTACCTTTCTCTTTATATTTTACATTTTGTTCCCCAAATTACACTTTTTCTTCTTTTTATTTTAACCTTTTATTCCCCCACTAACCTTTTTTCCTTTTCATTTTACCTTTTTATTCCCCACTTAAATTTATCCTCCTTTTCATTTTACACTTTTATTCTCCCACTTAACTTTTCTCCTTTTCTTTCCCACCACTTGACTTTTCTCTCCTTTTCATTTTACCTTTTCTCTCCCCCACGTACATTTTCACTCCTTTTCATTTTACCTTTTCCACCACTTACCTTTTCTCCTTGTCATTCCACCCACTTAACTTTTCTTTCCTTTTTATTTTACCTTTTATTCCCTCACTTACATTTTTTCTCCTTTTCATTTTACCCCTTTATTCCCCACTTATCGTTTCTCCTTTTTATTTCTCCACTTTCCTATTCTCTCCCTTTCATTTTACCCCTTTATTCCACACTTACCTTTTTCTCTCCTTTTTATTTCTCCACTTTCCTTTTCTCTCCTTTTCATTTCAAATTCTCTTTAACAATTCGTTCGCAGAGCTCAAGGCGTAAGTGGACGCGAACCTCCCGGCGTGTTATCAAATTAATATCTTCTAATTTGTATAATCATGAAGATATCGTAAGATTTGGGGTGACAAATATTGTAACCTCGTTTAAAAAAAAAATCCTAATGGCTTGTGTTTAACTTTACATTGTAATTATACCCTGCCTTGCCTTTCCGGAGTAATAAGCCTGCACTGTAATTATATTAATTTCTCTCTCGCACTGAATTATATCATTATCTGAGATACGAACAAATTTGAGAATTTCCGTTCCTTTGATCGCAGTATGCAAATGAAGGTTTTATCTTTATTTTATTCCCATTTATTTTATATTTTTTCTTATTGAAGGATTGGCTTCTAACAGTAGACATATGTATTTTATCTTTCTTTTACATCTACTTCTTTTCTATTATGTATTTAAGGATTGCTTTTAGCGATAGGCGTGTTTTGTATGTACTCAAACTTTCTGTTTGTGTCTTTACCTATATATAGGTAGCACTTTTCTGTTCTAACTTTGTCACTATTTATTTATCTTTAATGCATGTATGTTCAGGTAATAATTCTCTCTCTCTCTCTCTCTCTCTCTCTCTCTCTCTCTCTCTCTCTCTCTCTCTGACATGTATGAATATTTCGAATATACTTGCATGCATGATTAGTATAATTTATATCAATTTATCATGAACATTTAAAACGTTGTAGGATCCCCTCCTTAATACATCTTTGAAATCACATTTGAGGATAAAACGAAGAAAGGTTAGAAGAATTTGGAAATGGGTGTATTTGGCTATTCCTTTGAGTGGAAAATGAAATGTTCCATATCTCCATAACTATAGGTTTGTTCTACATTGTTATTAAATTGGAACAGATATAAAGAAAAAACTAGCTTTTCCATATAACAAGGTAACATTATAAGTCCTAGCCCTTTATGAACAGATTTCAAGAGAACAAGAAAATGAACTAAAAAAGAAAATAAAAAAAAATCTCGAATTAGTTGAGATCTTTGGATGTCCAGCCTGACGCCATAGACGATTGTACCTGCAACTCTCCCACTAATAGGATCTCGGGTTTTCAGAGGGGCTCGGGTCGGCCTCCCTCACAGAATCCAATCATATTTGTGCGCTGCGGGGCAGGTTTTAATTCTGTCTGGAAAATTACTTCATCCTCCATCACCACTGCTGGTGGGGCGTTCGAAAGCGGCGAAGTTTACCAGAATGTAGATATAGAATGTTTTCTATTTAGACATTTCACTTTTACATTTATTATTATCTGGTTTATATATGTCTATAAACGTATTAGTTCTAGTTACTGAAACTGCTGTAATTATTAGAATAAATAGTGTTTCGTTACAGCCTTCTTGTAAAGTGGGGGTTTTAAAGAATTGTTCAGAGGGCAAAATAGAATAACGTTAGTTAAAATTCATAAACAAAAAAAAAACCTGTCTTCTGGAAGCACCCTCAGTTTTCAATAAAATCATTGTTTTCCAGCTCTGACGAGCCCTCTCTAAATAGAGTTTTCAAGCTCGGGGCACAGGCGGTTTCCCCCCCCTCCCCTCTCCTTCCTTATAGTCCCCATCTCTCTCTCCATTGCCTAAGCTTTTACCTTCGTTACGGATCATACAAAAATTAAGAC
>NC_090739.1:138921500-138961500 GCF_036898095.1 Palaemon carinicauda
TAGGTGTCATTCCTTCATCTGTTTTTTTTTTTACAAGTTTTGATAATAATATTACTAAAATCCTGATATATTTCGTGTAATTTAACTGCATTAGGACCGCTAATTCATACTAAACTAATAGATCTATTTTTTTATCTCTAATTTGTAGTAACATTGTAGAGAAATTAATCCATAATGTCTGTCTATAGTATTTGCCAGAAAACATTTGCTTGCAGAAGTCTAAAACTTCTGATAAAATATGTTCAAATAAGAGGAAGAACACCACCTATAGTCCATTTCTTTTAGCGAGTCATATTTGCACCGACTCGCAACTGTGCCCTTTTAGCTCGGAAAAGTTTCCTGGTTGCTGATTGGTTAGAATTATCTTGTCCAACCAATCAGCGATCAGGAAACTTTTCCGAGCTAAAAGGGCACCGCTGGGAGTCTGGAAATATGACTCGCTAAAAGAAATGGACTATAGTGAGAAACCATTTGCATTTGCCTTGGAATAAGCAAGGTATTGACTTCAGCCCACGGGTGCAGTGCTCTCCGTCTATTACTTTTAACTTATTCATTTAGACCTTTTCCCTCCTTTAGATGTGAAACATATTCAGGTTTACTTGCTCCAATTTTTTAGTTTCATTCCAGATAAAATCATTCGGGCAAATCCAAGTATCAGGAGTAGTGCAAACAGTGGAAGAGAGTTGCGGCTACTATACACTTATAAATTTGAATTAAAAAAAAAGGTAAAACTCTGGCAACATTTATTCCAGGATTTTTACCGTTTTAAAAACTGTTATATTGACGTAAAAGAGTTATATTACGGTCACCAACCCGTAAAAGATAATAACAAAGTAAGGTAAAATCACGGTCACATATATTTTACTGAAATACGGTTGAGAACAGTATATTTTTACGGAGAATTTTTGATAAAAAAATACGGGGCTTTCTAACAGTGTAGAAAAGATCTTTTTTTTTCTGTAGTATTTTCTTAAATGTGGAATTACTGAATACTACTAGGAGCTGGATAAGTTCCCTTTACGTATTGCTAGTTGAACACTCGGAAAGCTTGCAAAAACTAGCAGAACATGGAACACGGAAACATGAATGTAAAAGTTTGAAATTAAGAGTAATAAAACTCATCACATATAAGTCACAAAAGTATAACGAATTTTAGGTGTGTTCTGTGCTATCCTTAAAGTGAGAATATTTTGAATTGTGCCCTCACGTATGTCATTGATCCTAGATAATAGATGTAAGAACTTATTATTATGATTTAGAAGTAATTATTATTATTATTATTGTTGTTGTTATTATTGTTATTATTATTATTATTATTATTATTATTATTATTATTATTGTTATTATTATTATTTGCTAAGCTACAACCCTATTTGGAAAAGCAGGATGCTATAATCCAGGGTCCCCGATGGGGAAAATAGCCCAGTAAGGAAAGGAAACAAGGAAAAATAAAATAATTTAAGAACAGTAACATCATCAAAACAAATATTTTCTATATAAACTATAAGAACTTTAACAAAACAAGGGGAAGAGAAATTAGATAGAATAGTGTGCCTGATTGTACCCTCAAGCTAGAGAATTTTAACCCAAGACAGTGGAAGACCAAGACTAGAGAATAATTGTTTGATTTTGAAGTGTTTAAATGAGAAATTCTTTAAACAATAGTTATCGAAGAATTATATTATGAACCTATCTACACTTGTACGAAATTATATTTGAATGAAATGTCTGTCATTGGCTTTTAGTTTTATTTGTTTGTTTGTGAACAACTTTACACAAAAACTACAGTATCGATATTAACCAGACTTGATAGTCATGTTGGATGTGACCCAAGGATGAATCTGTAACATTTTCGATAAAGTACATCAAAGTACAAATACCTAACTCTGCTTTGAAAATTATCACTGTTAAGTAGATGGCAAATATTCTGTTAGCGTATTTTTCCTTTGTGAAGAACATTACGCAAAAACTGCCGAACCAATTTCAAAGAAACCTAGTGTACATGTGGGATATGACCTAGGGACGAATCCATTAGATTTTGTAGAGATTACATTGGAGTACAAGTACTTAGTGGAGTTATGAGCAAAGTAGACTGCTTGGCGTGGCACAGGAATATGCTCTACTGAGCGCCTCGCTTGTTGAATCCGTAGTACAGTTTTGTCTTTCTGTGCCTTTCATAAGATTATTTAACTTTATTAAAGTATCACGTGAATTATCATCATTAATAATGTACTATTCTTCTTCGTGTGCGCCCTTGATGTCTTGCGTGTTTTTTTTTTTTTTTTTATCTTTATAACGACAATTCTGTCATAACCGTACTGGTTGATTCCGTTGTATTGTTTTATTTCTTTCGGAATTCCCTTTAGTCTCGGTTTCATTACTGTAGGAATTCCCCTCAGTCTGGGTTGCATTGCCTTTGGGATTCCTCTGTCTCGGTAGCAATACTTTCTGAATTCCCCTCAGTCTGGGTTGCATTGCATTCGGAATTCCCTTCAGTCGGTTGCATTGCTTTTGAAATTACCCTCAGTCTTTGTTGCATTGCTTTCGAAATTATCGTCAGTCGTGGTTGCGCTGCCTTTGGAATTATCCTCAGTCTCGGTTGCATAACATTTGGAATTCCCTTCAGTCTGTTTCATTGCTTTCGGAATTCCCCTCAGTCTCGGTTGTTTTGACTTTGGGATTCCCCTGTCTGTAGCATTAATTAATTTCTGAATTCCCCTCAGTCTCGGTTGCATTGCATTCGGAATTCCTTTCAGTCGGTTTCATTGCTTCCGGAACTCCCCTCAGTCTCGGTTGTATTGCCTTTGGGATTCCTCAGTCTCGGTAGCTTTACTTTCTAAATTCCCCTCAGTCTCGGTTGCAGCCTCAGTTACTTTGCTCCCCTACTTCCCTTCAACTTCAGTTACCTTTTGACTTCCGTTCACAATCGGTTAGATGTTTTTTTTTTTTTTTTTTTTTTTTTTTTTTTTTTTTTTTTTTTTTTAGAAATATATACATTACCTTTTGATTTCCATGTACTCCTATATGCACTGCTCTGTGAATATTTTTTAGCCTTAGCCTTGTAGTGGCCGATTGGGTAGCGTCACTTGCTGGTGAACGCCAGACTGGGGTTCGTGTCCCGCTCAAACTCGTTAGTTTCTTTGGTCGCTGCAACCTGGCCATCCTTGTGAAGGGGTTTGGGGAGCCTATAGGACTATCTGCTGAGTCATCAGCAGCCATTGCCTGGCCCTCCTAGCTTTGGTGTAGAGAGGGCTTGGGCGCTGACCAATGTGCATATGGTCAGTCTCTAGGCCATTGTCCTGCTCGATAGGGCAATGTCACTGTCCCCCACCCCTGCCATTCACGAGCAGCCTTTAAACCTTTATAAACTTTTAGTCACGTTACTTCTATGTTGTTTCCTGTTAGCCCAAGTTGCATTGTTTTCTGATTTAGATTTTATATCAAATTGTGTCGCTTTTTAACTTTCTTGTAGCCCCAGCTATATTGCTAGTTGAAGTACCATCAACTCTGTTGCATTGCTTTCCATCAAAATTTACTTTAGCTTCAGTTACATTGCTGTTTGAATTTCCCTTTGTCCAAGTTGCATTACTGTCTGAATTCCCTTTAACCCCAGCAGCGTTACTATCTGAAATACATACAGACCCTTCTACCCTTCTTTTAAGAAAGGGCCCTGGTCGTGCTTGATGGTTTACTACTAGTAATTGGTACCGGTGATATTTTAACAGAATTCGTGAGCATGTTAGATTTTTATACTGTTATTTTTTATGGACTGTTATTGAAACGAATTTGTTATATGTACCTTTGAATTATGCGACTCTGGATCTTGGAAACAAAAAGCCAGGGAAGGGTTGGAATTACTACGTTGGAATATAATTTTTTTCGAATTTATATTAATGAAATCGTGTAAGTATTTGATTTTTCTCTTATTGCAGATGATGCTTGCTCGATACCTGCTTTCCCCACAGTTTCACTTTGAAGGTAAGTATAGACTTTATATGTTTGAACAGGCTGCTTTTCTGCATAGTTCCATCGCATTTTTTTTTTTTACATGAAGCGTTGACTTTTTTCTGGCCTGGAGTTACATTGCATAATTAAAAATTTCATAAAACTGCATTTCCAGATAACCTCTAGATGCCCTAGGGCCTAGGCCAAAGATTTTTCAATAAGAGAATTTGGGCTAAACTTATTCAGCACTAAACATACTTGGTATTTATTAAAATGGTAAAAAAAAAAAAATCGATCCTGGTGTGATTTATTAACTTTTGGAAGCGAGAATTACTGAAAAAAAAAATGCTCTTTCAATACTTCCACTGGCCTGCATCTCTTCTGTGCACTTATTCGAAATCATCCTCATAGTAGACTATATATCGAGAAATTTACGTATAATCTTCACCAATGTATGAAAGTCGTTACTTTTTATGTTATTGATTTTATTTTTGTTTGATAATATTATTGTCTTATGGTGATAGGATTTTATTGTCATAAGCTTTCAAAGCTTAGAAACAATTATGAAGGTTGCAGTGGAATTTTAAGACCCTTTCGGGAGATATTACGTTTTTAATTAGAAATTTATATGATAGTTTAGCGAAAAATACACATACTGTTATTCAGGAATGTTAACTGATCAATACATTCATGTAGTTCTTCTCTTGAATTTTTTTCTTATTCACCCTCTATTGGAGAACATTTTTATTTTGTAAACGTTTCCAAAAAAAAAAAAAAAACGTATTCTGCCAACTTCAGAGTTCCGATCTTAGAATGGTATCGTAGATTTTACGTTATTTTGATTCAAGAATGCTTGAATTTCATTATAAATTTGGTTTTAGAGTTATCACGTTGCATTTGAGTAGGTTGTTGGTGGTTTAAATGTTACAGTTTACGAATTTGAGAATGATTATGGTGGCCGATGTGGTAACGTCCTCGACTGGTGAACGCCAGAATGGGGTTCGAGTCTCGCTCAAACTTCTTAGTTTCTTTGGTAGCTGCAACCTCACCTGCCTAGTGAGCTAAGGAGCCTATAGGTCAATCTGCTGAGTCATCAGCAGCCATTGCCTGGCCTTCCTTGGTCCTAGCTTGGGTGGAGAGGAGGCTTTGGCGCTGAACATATGTACAGTATATATGGTCAGTCTCTAGGGCATTTTCCTACTTGATAGGGCAGTGTCACTGTTCCTTGCTTCTGCTATTCATGAGTGGCCTTTAAACCTTTAAACCTGTTGTAGCTTCGATCCCGACTTGTATTGCCGCAAGTTTTATTCCTTTCCTTGCTGAGCTATTCTTCCTGTTGGAATCCTTGGGCTTATAGCGTCCTGCTATTCCAATTAGGGTTGTACCTTAGCTAGTGATAATAATAATATACGTAAACCCTAGTATCGGTGCAAATGACAAGTTTATTCTTTTCTATTTAGTTCTTTTTAGTGTGTTTATTTGTTTATTTGGATAGCTTTTATTTAATTCTATTCAAGATAGGGAATAAGAGGTTACAGAGGCTTCATGTTTTTCTCTATACAGTCATGTATGGGAGGTTTAGAATTAGGATATTTTTTGAATTCTTATTTTTCATATTTATGAAGGCTGCTGACTTGGAGGGTATTATTATTATTATTATTATTATTATTATTATTATTATTATTATTATTATTATTATAATGAGTAACAGTTTTAATTAATGTGGAGACTGGAATTTTTTTTTTTTATTCCTTTCTGGAAATAGCAGTGTTTCATGCTTATTTTTGAGCAGCATATTTTTCAACAACGACTGATGTTCTCTTTTATATATATATATATATATATATATATATATATATATATATATATATATATATATATATATATATATATATCTACACCTATATAATTATACAGTATATGTGTATTATGCGTTGGTCAAACCAGCCTTTTTGCTTTTGCATGGCGTATGATCCGTCTTCATTACCGCTCTCGCGTGTGCTTATGAGTTTCCATAGTTTTACCTGTTGCTACTTCTCCACGTACAGTTTATGCTTCTCGCCATTGCAAGAGTTTACGATACACCTGCGTTGACATTCCTTGTATATGTGTACACATATCTGACTGTTTCCGTATTCACTACTGATTTTCTTCTTTGCGTATGTTACGATGCACGTGCTCTGACATTCCTGTACGTGTAACACGTGTGTACAATAATGTGTATGTTTGTTTCCGAGACTACTGCTACTACTTCTACTACTATTCCTAATACTACTTCTAATACTACTTCTACTACTATTACTACGACTACAGTACTACCAGCGTCGGGCCGCCACGCAAACTTTATGACCTGTCGAAGTCGGTGCTCGTCAGCCGGCTTTACGACGCGTTGCCTCAGCGCTGCCTTGTTCCCCGTCGGTCGTAAATCGCTCGGCAAAAACATCCTCCAGCCAAGATTAGATTCCGCACCCTGGGAGAAGAAGAAGAAGGGGAGGAAGATGAAGAGAGGACGCTGAGGAGGAGGAGGAGGAGGAGGAAGATTGGATGCCCATACTATCAGCGCATCCTTTTCTTTTTGGGAGACTGCAGCGATACTATTACAATCCGTGGGTGAAGTTTTAGGATTCGTTTATTCACTATTCGCGGTGAATGATAGGAAAAATGACAGAAGCAGGTGAATTATGTGAACCAAAAATATCTGTAGAGGGAGATATTCGTGTCCGGTCTTCAGGTTGTGAGATGATAGGCGGTCTGGTGACTGGCCCTCCCAATATCCTTCGCTCTTGCTCCTCTTCCCTCCCTCCCCACCCCCTCCTCTCTCTCTCGTATTCCCCGTATCGTCCATGATAGTCCCCCTACACCCCCACCCTTATTCTGAGAGTCGCTCTTCCCGCTCAGCGGGGGGTCAGCCGACATGGGGTGAAATTATACTATTATTCGTTTTTTTTATATTCTTTCCAGCACTCGAGTTTTAAACCACTGTTGAGAGAGAGAGAGAGAGAGAGAGAGAGAGAGAGAGAGAGAGAGAGAGAGAGAGAGAGAGAGAGAGATAATTAGTTTACTAAGTGTAATTACACTGGCCAAACATTATGTAAGAAAAAGGGATAAGAAGCGAGTTTCTAAACTTCGGCTCGAACGAACCTCCTCCTTTGCTCTGCGGGATCATATAAATTTTACGATAGTTTTATTGAATGTGAGATTCATCGGAACGATATCCTGTTACTGTTCCCTCCCATAGCGAGGAGGAGGAGGAGGAGGAGAAAAGTAGCTCTGCGGAAACCTTTTGCCAGACGACTGAGTCAGGAGCTGCAGTGGCATCGTATACATTATTCAGTGTTAACTTTAGAGGCAGTTAATTCTCGGCAAAACGTTACCATAACGTATTTATTTAAGCAGTGTGTTCTGCCAGCTGCTTTCCAAGGGAGATGTGGGACGTATGGAGGAGGGTATAGATATTAAAGGCTGCCTTCCCCCCTCCCCGCTACCTCCTTTCTGGCATTGCTAAAACCATGCAATAAACTACGTTTGCTTTCGGCAACAAGTGTCAGAAGGCTTTGCTAATTTCAGGGCGTATTTCAGGGAATTGCATATTCTCCTTCCTTTAATTAAAGCTCTAATTCATTTCGAGATTTCATGAAATATCGCTGGAGGACGTACGTCTTATGTTTGTGTCTGTGTGATCTGATTCATTAAATTGGCTTTGTAATGAACATTTTCCTCGCATGTTCCCAACGTTAACAAATCCTGGATGTGAACATGTCCTTGTTATTTTTCCATAGCGCTACATACACACACGTACACACACACACTATTTACATGTTCGGGGTATAAGTCCAATACTTTTTTTTAAAGATTTTCATGAGCAAGAGCATTGTTTTTGCAATGATAATTTTTAAAAGGACGCAGATTTTCTTAAACAAGTAGGCATACATAAACATACACAAACACAATTTTCCCTAAACGAACACATACATACATACACATACACACATGAAGGAGAAGCGCTACCTCGCCGCTGCCATTGGAGGTAAGAAAAATGTAAAATCGAATAGCCCAATTACGGACAGGGCAATAAGTAACGACCCCATGAAAGGGAAAATATATGGTTTATTACGCATTGTAGAACTCACGGATTTTTGCTTCTCCCGGTCATATAAAGGCATTTTTATCTGTTTTACGTCCCACACGGACGGAATATAGATGAAGAGGGGCAATTATTCGTGTTGAGTTGCAACATTGCGACAGATAAGGGCTTGGGCCGCCGGGTTTTTTTCTACACTGAGAAGCTGCGGTGTGTGTATATATATATGTGTATATATATATATATATATATATATATATATATATATATATATATATTTATATATATATATATATATACACATATATATACACATATATATACATACATATATATATATATACATATATATATATATATATGTATATATGTATATATATACACACACACACATATATATATATATATATATATGTACACATATATATATATATATGTACACATATATATATATATATATATATATATATATATATATATATATATATATATATATATATATATAGTGCGCGTGTGTGTGTGTTCGATGTACTTTTTTTTTATTCATAGACCAAATGAGGAAATTTACATCACTTGTACAAGAAGTAGGCTACACTATAGTTAAAATAACAGTATGACTGGCTGTCGTTATATTTACTGCTTTGCATGATTGTTGAAATATATTAATTTGATTTTGAGACACAACACATTTGAAAATCTAGTAAGATCCAAGTAAAAGAAGTATGTAAAAGCAATATCAGAATTGAAGACTCGGTGTTTATTCTAATGTTTACATGATTTACAGTATATATGAATATAGCATTGCACGGTTAAGTGTTGTTTTATTCAGCTCTCAAGATAAACCTACACATTTCGGAAAAATCTGGTTCTCTCTATTGGTATATGTATGTATGTGTATATATATATATGTATATATATATATATATATATATATATATATATATATATATACATATATACATATATACATATATACATATATACATATATATATATATATATATATATATATACATATATACAGTACATATATATATATATATATATATATATATATATATATATACATATATACAGTACATATTTACATATATATATATATATATATATATATATATATATATATATATATATATATATATATATATATATATATATATATATATGTTTTCTTATTTTTTGCCATATTTTGATTATTACATTATTTATAATGTATAATGAAAAATTTAATCTAATAGCTGTTGTATTCTCTGCTTTGTTTCCGGTTAATCATTAGACTTTTCTCACCTTAGGAGTTTATGGACCTTTGTTGCGTAATTTTAACAGCCCATGTTTCACATGGGTGCTGAATGGCCTTCCATGCCCCAGTGGTGAAACTTTAGGCTCAAATTCATGGTATTGTGGAGGGTATTTTGATTTGTATCTTCCGAGTTCTTTCAGCTTTCATATCTTAATGTTCGACGTATTGCCACGATCGTCTTTAACTGATGCTGCAATTCTTACGAATGAGAAATCTGATTTAATGAAATCACAACTATAGACAGTTATTTTATTATTATTATTATTATTATTATTATTATTATTATTATTATTATTATTATTACTTGCTAAGCTACAACCCGAGTTGGAAAAGTAGGATGCTATAAGCCCAAGGGGCCCCAATAGGGAAAATAGCCCAGTGAGGAAAGGAAACAAGGAAAAATAAAATATTTTAAAAATAGTAACATTAGAATGAATATTCCCAATATAAACTATAAAAGTTTTAACAAAACAAGAGGAAGAGAAATGATATAAAATAGTGTGCCCGAGTGTACCCTCAAGCAAGAGAACTCTAACCCAAGACAGTGGAAGTCCATGGTACAGAGGCTGTGGCACTAGATGCGAAATAAGACCCTTCTTGAAAGTCTGGCTGGATTTAGATAATGATGATAACTGTATTGTTTAGTTGTGAGTTTAATAAATACATTAGTTACACATATTGTTGCAGTAGGTTTACTTCTTCTGAAATGGGTTTATTATTTACAGTTCAATATGTTATCATACAATAATTATTTCTTTTAATTTCTAATAAGATCACTATGCAGGAATAACATTATTTTGAAATATAAATGCAGAACCCAAAGAAACTGTCTGTCCGTCAAAAGTACTCTCCATATCCCATATCTAGTTCAGCCATTGAAAGCACACGTAAAGAAGATTGAAAGCCAGGGGAAAAGGGAAGCAGAAAAAGAAATCCAAAAGCAATGCTCTGTATTGGGGAATGATAATCACTGAAGGTAAATCATTTAAGGAATTTCTTTTGGCTTTCGAAGGAATTTCTTTTGGCTTTCGAGTCTTATTATGATCCTTATTAGCTTGTACTAAACAGCTGAGGTTCGTCAGTATTTCATCGTCACCTGATGAATTATTCTTATTAAAGGAATAAGCAATAGTAATTACCGTTGCATTGGTTTTCTTATTTCTCAAATGAAGTGACCATGAATTGGGCTTTAACAAAAATCGCTCTTTTTTAACGATAATTTTTGGTATAGAAAGTTATGAAGACGAAATAGTTTACATTTAAGAAAATATTCTGTAATATTATAGACAAGCAGCTTTTAGATATCTTGATCTTTCTCTTATAAACTTTATTAACGTTTTTAAAACATACTGAAAAAAGAAAAAAGATTTGTTGCTCTCAATGGCCTTCACCTTAAAAACCATCTGATACTTTTTTTTTTAATACTTGATTTATCAGCAAGGGTAATTTTTCTCCATTTCTACCCTGGTATTTTTATGGAAAATTTACATCTTAGTTTTTAAATGGGACATAATAAGTTTCCACTGCTTTCACATATGTGTGGTGTTGGGAGGGCGGTGGGGCTGCCAGATGGGTTATTATTATTATTATTATTATTATTATTATTATTATTATTATTATTATTGACATCATCATCATCTAAGCTACAACCCTATTTGGATAAGCAAAATGCCATAAGCCCAACGGCTCCAACAGAAAAAAAATAGCTCATTGAGGAATGGAAACAAGATTAGTAATGAATTATTATTATTATTATTATTATTATTATTATTATTATTATTATGGTCATCATCATCATCATTTAAGCTACGACCCTAATTGGAAAAGTAAAATGCCATAAAGCCCAACGGCTCCAGCAGGGAAAAATAACCCATTGAGGAAAGGTATTATTAATATTATTATTATTATTATTATTATTATTATTATTATTATTATTATTATCCAAGCTACAACCCTAGTTGGAAAAGCAAGATGCTATAAGCCCAACGGCTCCAATAGGGAAAAATAGCCCAGTGAGGAAAGGAAATAAGGAAATAAATCAATGATGAGAACAAATTAACAATAAATCATTCTAAAAACAGTAACAACGTCAAAACAGATAGGTCATATATAAACTATAAAAAGAGTTATGTCAGCCTGTTCAACATCAAAACATTTGTTGCAACTTTGAACTTTTGAAGCTCTACTGATTCAACTACCTGATTAGGAAGATCATTCCAAAAAGGTAACAAGGAAATAAACTACAAGATTAGAAATGAACAATTAAAAAAGAACATTTTAATTCGTCAATGAAAATTCCTCGAAACTATTCTGACATTTGGACTGTTAGTTTATAGATCTGTTAATTGATCCCCTTAATCCTCTCCCTGATCTGTAGCAAAGCAATGCCATAGTTCACGCGGATATTCGAGTAACTAAACGAGGTGAAAAAGAACGCGAGCACGTGTTAACCAGCTTTCTTTATTAACGGAAACTTAACACAAATTACCGAGAGTTAATGTGTATAGACGATTTTTAAACCCCCGGTCTAATTAACATTTTTTTCCCCTTGTTGCTTCACCCATTTGAACTTGCATGAGGGGAAAAATTCAAGGAGAAAATTAGGTTTTTCTGTCTTTTTATTTTGCCACTTGACTCATTGTGGGGCGTGAGCTCTAATTACGTATAGATATAGGATATAATGGTGCGCCGTAATTACTGAGAATTTTTGCTTTCTGGTGAAAACGGCGTGAAGGATGCTTAATTGTACGGCTATTTTGTGTTGTATTTTTATCGGACGTCTTCGCGACTTACGACTACGGGCGGTGCTCTGATCTCCTCCTCCTCCTCTCTCCTTAACCCACGCCTATCCTAACCAGTCCCCTTCCCCCTATTTTATACGTAGCTCTTGGGATCCTCCTCCTACTACCCCTCCCCCAAAAGGCTGTAGAGCCCCTCCAAGAAGGGTGAGTGTACAAAAAGTTTGGGAAACGCATTAAACACTCGGGATAAATTTACCCCGTAATAGCTTGTAATTACAAAGGCTTTTTTTTTTTGTCTGATAAACTGTTCTAATGATACAGTCCATGATTGAATTTTACCTGATAACCTGTTTAAATGATACAAATCCATGATTAGATTTTATCTGATAACCGATGTAATGATACAAATCCATGCTAGAATTTTGTCTGATAACCTGTTCAAATGATACAAATCCATGATTAGATTTTGTCTGATTACCGATGTAATGATACAAATCCATGATTGAATTTTGTCCAATAACCTGTTTTAATAATACTAATCCATGATTGAATTTTGTCTAACTTGTTCTAATGATATGAAATAATTGAATTTTGTCTGATAACCTGTTCAAATGATACAAATCCGTGATTGAATTTTGTCTAACCTGTTCTAATGATAAAAATTATTAGATTTTGTCTAACCTGTTCTTATGATACAAAATGATTAAATTTTGTCTGATAACCTGTTCTAATTGATACAAATCCATGATTAAATTTTGTCTAACCTGTTCATATGATACAAAATGATTGAATTTTGTCTGATAACCTGTTCTAGTGATACAAAATGATTGAATTTTGTCTGATAACCTGTTCTAGTGATACAAAATGATTGAATTTTGTCTTATAACCTGTTCTAGTGATACAAAATGATTGAATTTTGTCTGATAACCTGTTCTAGTGATACAAAATGATTGAATTTTGTCTGATAACCTGTTCTAGTGATACAAAAGGATTGAATTTTGTCTTATAACCTGTTCTAGTGATACAAAATAATTGAATTTTGTCTGATAACCTGTTCTAGTGATACAAAATTTTTGAATTTTGTCTGATAACCTGTTCTAATGATACAAAATGATTGAATTTTGTCTGATAACCTGTTCTAATGATACAAATCTATGATTGAATTTTGTCTAACCTGTTCTAATGATACAAAATTATTGTATTTTGTCTGATAACCTGTTCTAGTGATACAAAATGATTGAATTTTGTCTAACCTGTTCTAATGATACAAAATTATTGTATTTTGTCTGATAACCTGTTCTAGTGATACAAAATGATTGAATTTTGTCTAACCTGTTCTAATGATACAAAATTATTGTATTTTGTCTGATAACCTGTTCTAATGATGCAAATCCTTGATTGAATTCTGTCTGATAACCTGTTCTAGTGATACAAAATGATTGAATTTTGTCTGATAACCTGTTCTAGTGATACAAAAGGATTGAATTTTGTCTTATAACCTGTTCTAGTGATACAAAATAATTGAATTTTGTCTGATAACCTGTTCTAGTGATACAAAATTTTTGAATTTTGTCTGATAACCTGTTCTAATGATACAAAATGATTGAATTTTGTCTGATAACCTGTTCTAATGATACAAATCTATGATTGAATTTTGTCTAACCTGTTCTAATGATACAAAATTATTGTATTTTGTCTGATAACCTGTTCTAGTGATACAAAATGATTGAATTTTGTCTAACCTGTTCTAATGATACAAAATTATTGTATTTTGTCTGATAACCTGTTCTAGTGATACAAAATGATTGAATTTTGTCTAACCTGTTCTAATGATACAAAATTATTGTATTTTGTCTGATAACCTGTTCTAATGATGCAAATCCTTGATTGAATTCTGTCTGATAACCTGTTCTAGTGATACAAAATGATTGAATTTTGTCTGATAACCTGTTCTAGTGATACAAAATGATGGAATTTTGTCTGATAACCTGTTCTAGTGATACAAAATTATTGCATTTTGTCTGATAACCTGTTCTAATGATACAAAATGATTGAATTTTGTCGGATAACCTGTTCTAGTGATACAAAATGATTGAATTTTGTCTGATAACCTGTTTTAATGGTGCAAATCCATGATTGAATAGTGTTTTGGGGCGTGCGTTGGACGGTGTATCTGATCGATTTTCAAGGGCCTTGGTAGAGAAAATTTTTGTTACAAGTAAAACCTTGAGCTGGGTCGATACACGTCGTGTCGTCAATAAGACCTGACTGCACTGTTGACGAGAAAACAATAGCCCAGTTGCGAAAAAAAGTGATCAGGATAATGTTTTAATTTTCTACAAGCAACTTCCTCACATAGTGCTTCGTGGTATTGATGGCTTATGAAACCTTTTATTTTAATTAGGCTTGGCAAGATTAGGAAATGTAATTTTTTTTAGTTTTGCGATGGTGGTGGTAATAGTAAAACTTTTGGTTAAACAAGCTAGTTTTAATGTTTCATTTTATATCTATGGGGTTCTTATCTTGAACCAACCAACTATCTTTCTGTGTGTGTAGCAATGTCAATTACCTGCCATGCCAATTATCATCGCCATTGCGAATGGCATATATTCATCCCTGTCGTTGTTTATTTGTTTGGTTGTAAGCAACTTTAAAAAAAAAAAATAACTACTTTACTGATTTTGACCAAACTTGGTAGACATGTAGAGTATGACCCAAGAATGAATCTATAACATATTGGATAAAGTATATCACAGTACTAAGTACGCAGCAGTACTTTGAAAATAGTCGCAATGTAAAGTAAATCGCAGCTATTTTGTTAGTTTATTTTTTGTTTGTAAAGAATATTACGCAAAAACTTCAGAACCAATTTCAACTAAAGTTGGTGGACATGTGGGGTATGACCCAAGGGGAAATCTATTAGATTTTGAAGAAAATACATCGAAGTACAAGTTCGCAGAGGAGTAAAGAGTAATATAAGACTGCTTGGCGTGTTAAAGGCATGCTCCCTATTAGTGCCCCTCTAGTTGTGTATTGTTTCGTTATTACTTCTCATTGCTTCCTGTCTTTTGTTCTGTAACATATATCGGCGGTTAAGGGTTTAGCATGGATATTATATAGTTCTGAATTAAAAGTCGAAACGTGGACCGGTCGTACATTCGGTAATTTTTTTTTTTATTTTGGTGGCAATGTTGTCAAAATGTCTTGAAAATTGATTATTTGATATATTAAATCGAATTACTTGTCTATGGGAGACTTGGTATTATAGGGTATACATACCAAGGAATTTGCGCTAATGTTGTGTTGTACTTATGAATCTTCTTAATCTTCAAGGAATATCTCTCTCTCTCTCTCTCTCTCTCTCTCTCTCTCTCTCTCGCGCGCGCGCGCGCGTGCGCATATTTCAACGTTTACAGGACGGAGACATTTTGAAATGCTTGGTAAGCTGAGAGTCTTGTGTTTACACTTAGAAAATGTCACATATAGCCTACATACATGCACGCACCTACACGCACATACTGTAAACGTAAACAGATACACAACCTGAAGACATTTTTCTCCCTCATCTTTTTTATAAAGAGCCATTCTGTTCAGTGACAGCTCATAAAGAATTTAATTTTGGCTAGTTATATCATGGTGATAGTAATGATGATAATGATAGGAATAACAATTGTAAATACACGAAGGAAAGCAGAATAAACATTCTATGAGAACAAAATTAATAATAATGTCGTATAAGGAAAGAAATTTATGTACCTCTTATATGAGTTTTTATCTATCAAACCTACATTACGTAATATGTTTCTAGTTATATGTGTTCGCATACTTTTGTGCAAATGTGAAGTGGCCTTTGTTACGAGAGACGAGACTAACTTTGAATTTCAGGTTTCGACGATAATATAGTTTGTCAATGTTTTATGTTGATGTACAGTACATTTATTGAAAATCTTAAGTTAACAATAGTAAAGTTAGTCTCTCTCTCTCTCTCTCTCTCTCTCTCTCTCTCTCTCTCTCTCTCTCTCTCTCTCTCTCTCTCTCTCTCTCTCTCTCGTACGAGTATCGGGTTTTACTACATTGCAACGTCGAAAAATATTTATTTTATATTTCATTGTCTCATATATTTGTATATAGTAATTGCATTATACTGATATAGTTCCTTATGACAGATAATCTGAGAAGACGCTCGCAATATTTGTCTGTGTTTCTGGAAATACAGTAACAAAGGGTCGTGAGACGTACGTATATACCGGGACATAAGATAGGTGTAAAATTTTATATGCTTATTGTCAGGAAGGACGAAACGACATAAGTAAATGCCTCTGCTCCATAATTGGCGAGGCACAACAATGGCGGCCGAGTTGTTGATTTATTCATAATTTGCCGGAATAATCCAAAGCATGCGATTATTTTTTCCCTTTTCTTTTTATGAATGTGGAGGGTGGATAGGTTTAAAAAAAAAAAAAAAAACTAAACAATGGCTAACCGCAGCATCCTTCGACCCTCCCCATCCATCCCAGGATCCCATCCAACCTATCCCCTTATCCCCCGTCCTCTTCAGACTCCCATGATCGTCCCATCTCAGAAATGGTTGTCTTTGATGTGACGTCCACAATGTCTAATTCATAGGACTGAACGGGTTGTTAGCATAACGTGAGATCTTGATAACTGCGAGACAAGGCCCTCCTCCAAAGGGAGCTTCTGTATTCCGAAAAGGACATCCAAAGGATTCCCTCGTTTAAAGGATGTCTCTGACGATAAACAAGAAACTGATGGCTTCGATAAAAGGACAAAAATGAACATCCCGCTCGCCGTATCCGAGACTCCATCTAAACGGGTTAGGTTAGTGCGGGGTGGGGGAAGGGGGAGGGAAGTGGAATGGGTGATCTGCCTTGGAATTGGGAAGGGAATGCCAGGGGAGGGGGGAAGTTTAGGAGGAAGGTAGGCCCTTTCAGCTAGAGATTGGGTTGTGTTCCTCCTCCTCCTCCTCCTGGAAGGTAGTGGTACTCGACGAGGGTCCAAGGCTGACAGCAGACGTGACATAAACTATCGACTTTATGTAGCGGTGATCACGTTCAAATTCCCCTTTTTCTCTTTTATCGCTTATTCTTATTGTTAATTTGCCCTTTTTTTTTTTTGCTGAGTTTTCTTTCTTTACTTTCTTTATTCTTTTTTGCCTGGAGTTAATGCGAGTTGGATTTATACTTTGAGAATTTCTTGTAAATTTATTTTCATACATATATATATATATATATATATATATATATATATATATATATATATATATGTATATATATATATATATATATATATATATATATATGTATATATATATATATATATATATATATATGTATATATATATATATATATATATATATATATATATATATATATATATATATATAATGTATGTTGTTAATGAATTTGTCAATGCATCACATACAGTATATACACTATACACCCATACATACACACACACACACACACACACACACACATATATATATATATATATATATATATATATATATATATATATATATATACTACCCTTGAGTCATTATATATCAAACTGCTTGTTCCTTCTTTAAACTCCAACGCTTCCGCTTCTCCTCTTTCTTTAGCATAACTGAAGTCGTACGTGGGTAACAAAATCCATAATGTTTTAATATTCTTTTACTATTTTGTTTTAAATTACCGTACAACTTTTAAGAATTTTGTATTTATATCTTTTACATATTGATAATGAACATTGCAATGTTCGAAACGTCTCTAGATAAAATAGGACCTTTTAACTGATGTTTTTTGGACCCTGCTGCACACCATATATATATATATATATATATATATATATATATATATATATATATATATATATATATATATATATATATATATATATGTGTGTGTGTGTGTGTGTATACATATGTATAGTGTATATACGTGTATGTATTGACAAATTCATTAATATTCGATATTTAATTCGTTTCCCCTTACGTGGAATAGCTCCATGGAAGAACAGCAGCAACGTTACTGCCACATTCATCCTTTTAACTAGTGAATAATATCTACAGTACTATCTGCATACACCTACACTTCTCACCATCACCATTAACATATCCTTAAGGTTTTTCATTTATAATACATCTTATACACAGTCTTTCCAACCCTTCCCATGTGCTTTTCTTTTACTTCCTAGCATGTAGGATTCTATTTCTTCTGCAACACATTATCACTCATTCTTTCGACATGACCAAATCACCGCAAAAGCTGACCCATTCTTTATCATAAGCTAATTGTATATACTCTAGTACATAGTTTCACATTACTTGCTTAAATTTAATTTTAAACTCCACTATATATATATATATATATATATATATATATATATATATATATATATATATATATATACATATATATATATATATATTTATATATATATTATATATTATATATATACCGTGAAAACATGTAACGCCTGGAAAAATCAATTGCACCTTTCCACACTTCCAAGTTTTCTTAAGATCTTTGGACAACATGGTAACGGTTTGCTTTATCTTATTCTCTGATTCCCAAGTCTTATTTCATCTTATCATTATCTATAAGTTTTAATAACTACATTTTTTGCTCATTTAATAGAAATATTCATGAGCACCATTCGTTACACGAAGGACATCGCCTTGTTTGCATGCTGTACAAAATCGTCCTCAATGGTGGCTGGCTATGGCATCGGTGATCTATTGCTTGAGATCAGTGATATCATGTGGCCTTGTTCGATACACGATATCCTTAACAGAACCCCAAAGAAAAAGGTCCTTGTGACTTATATCTGATGACCGAGGTGGTCAGGAGTTGGGCCATCCTTTCAAATCCCCTGGTCTGGAAATGTTTGATTTGGGAGTCCACAAACATACAGTCCCCAATGTGATGGTGCTCAATCTTGCTAAAAAATAATGATGCCATATGTGGATAAGATCATGATGAGGGGTAGGTGGAGATGGTTTGGGCATGCTCTTCGCACTCCCCAAGAGAGATTAGTTCACCAAACTTTCAGCTGGGCTCCACAAGGCACTAGAAGAGTTAGAAGACCCAGGACTACATGGCTGAGGACTATGAAGCGCGAAGTAGATGATGATGAATGGAGAAGTATTGAATTAAAAGCTCATGATAGAGACGACTGGTGAATTCTAATCGAGGCCATTTGTGACAATAGGCGTAGGAGGAGATGATGATGATGATGATGAAGGTCATCTAGTTGTGCTGCCTCATATTCAGGCAAAAGGTCAAGGTAAACATCTGCAGTAATTGGTGTCTCGTTGAAGAAAAGTGGACCAGTGTTTAGAATTCACATGATCCTTATCACAGTGAAGTTCTCCACTTAAATGGGGTTATTCTGGTTCCGAGATTCTCCCATTATTTGTGTTCACTTTCCTTAAAACGTGAAAGATTGCCTCATCACTTTAAAAAAAAAAAAAAAGATATTTTCATAAATTTGTTCCAGCATGTTGACTGCAAATTCATTTTGTCTTTTTTCATCATTTGTTTTGAGTACCTGTATGAATTGCATTATGTAAACTTACAATTGCATTCTGGGTGTAGTTTTAGGCATCTAAGTGTTGAGTATTTAAGGTTTTTTCATCACATCCCACACTCCCCTTCCCTTCTTGTGAAAGATGCTCTCTCTCTCTCTCTCTCTCTCTCTCTCTCTCTCTCTCTCTCTCTCTCTCTCTCTCTCTCTCTCTCTCTCTTTATTATACACACACACACAAATCAGCCCCTTTTTGTGTTCTGGTTGGGAGGTCAGTCTTGGTTGGATCAGGAAGTTTCGGTGACTAAGTTGTCTTCTGATTTATGCTTAATTTATGTATTAGAGAGTGTATTGTGAATAGGTACATTACTAATTATATTGATTGTTGACTGCACATTCCTATGTCCTTTTAGTTACAAGGAATGAGTCCCACATACAGAAGAGCTTCTACAAACATTCTCGTCTGATGTGGATTCAGGTAAGCCTTTTGTGAATTTGTTCCACTGAATTTCCATCCTGTTAGGTGAGATTTCATGCCTCAATACATTTGCAACTCTAAAGCAACTCTCTACTGATGATGCTGGATCATAATGCTTTTCAACAGCTTCTTCTAATTACCGTGTAGCAATTATTATTTAACTTTTTTACAAGCAGACTTAATAAATATTGTTTCGAGAATTTGTTTAAGTATGATTTCTGTTAAATAACTCTTGTGATAACATTTATCACTAATTTGATTTATTTCTATAAAAACTTCGTATTTTTCATTGAAATATTTATTCCCAGACATTAACTCCCTTAGTAGATAACTGATCATTTGGCGTCCGCTATAGCTTGAACCACCTTTTTTTCATTGTTCGTTTTGTCAGTATTTGTGATAGTTACTTTGCCTGTTCTCCCTGCTGAATGAAAGCATGACTGATGGTATCATATCTCCTGAGCAGCTGCATCACCTGTATAAAAACGATTGGACAATTTGGATCTTATTTAGATGTTAATTTATTTCTCCCTTTATTGTATTTTAAGAGTTTTATCTTATCAATTATCACTTGATGTAAATTTTTTTTCAATAACAGCAACACACCTGCGTTGATAATATGTACATATTTTTATATTTTGGATCATCTTCAGATAATGTGGATATCTCAGTCAATTCCTTATACTTTGTTTTTCCCAAGTTTGATTGTTTTTTTTTTTTTTTTGGACATACAACCATTTCTTTTATATGGACTATCAAAGGTTTCTCTACCATCGGAAATCTTGCCCCCCCCCCCCTGACACTACAATTGCATCCATGATATCAGTTGGTAAGCCTGTACAGAAAAATAATTATATTTAATATTTGTGATATACAACAGTGAATACAAGAAAAAATAATAGATCTTAACCCTTAAATTCGATGGATTAAGAAATAATTTAGATGTATTAGGGTCATAGTCATTGGATTTGAAAACATGAGGTATGAAAATTAAATTTGTAGTTGCCTTAATAATAAAGACATATTAGTGCTACTAGTATAATTTCCGCCTTATTGTAATCCAATATGGCTCTATTATAACGAAAAAATGGCCCGATGTTTTGTGCCCTCATCATCAGAAAATTAAATGAAATCAATTTAGGCAAGGCTATCTTGAAAATTGCAAGATTAGCTACATTATGATCCATGACACATATTTGGGCCTTTTCTTGAGTAGACAATTTCAGTGGGATTCTTTTAACAATTGCGCTTTCATGAACTGAAATACACATATGCAATGCGATTAAATATTTTGATAAATGCTGAATGGATGGAGCAAATTTACGTAAGATGTATCATAAATGGGTTTTGTAATACATATTTTTATTTTATTATTATTATGTATGTATATATTATATATATTATACAGTATATATATTATACAGTATATATATATATATATATATATATATATATATATATATATATATTATATATATATAATATATATATATATATATATATATGTATATATATGTGTGTGTCCTAATCCTTGTATGCAAATATGTGTTTTATACGTCAAGGTAAATGAACTCTATAGTTATGAGAATTCCACAAAAACAAACAATTCAGCATGTTGTTGTAGCAAGATTGCATCTTGTTTGCGAGGGGTAGTCAGTAGCCTTTGTGCGTTCATTAGACCGTTCATTAGACAAGGTGCTCACCTGAGAGTATCGGCTGTACACAGTGTATTCAGGAACCTTTTTGTAATAGTTAAAAAACCCATGTTCCGATGTCTCATTATCCGTTGACATGGGATATATATATATGTATATATGTATATATATATATATATATATATATATAATATCCATAATAGTCCACTGCAGAACAAAGGTCTCAGACATGTCCTCCCGCTTGCGTCTGTTTATGGTCTTTCATTATAGCTTTAGCATTTTGAAACGAAGAAAAACGGAAAAAATGTTCACCGTAGAAACATTTATCAACATATTTCTTTGAACTTCATTTTTGACATGGGGCCAAAAGAGAGAACCATTTTTACAAGTAACTACTTTTTTCCGAACATTCATCCTGAGACGCTGAGCTTAAACAAGTAACATACGTAATGTACTTTACGTATTAAAAGGAAAATTGAATTGCATAACTATGATATAGGCTTCAGTTATCGGCGACATGGTTATACAAGTATGAAGTATTTAGGAAAACATGATTGTTTATCGACCACGTCGTTCAATTAGCTAGTTATGCATGTTGCATAAGATTTTTCATAATTCTGGCTATTCTTTGCATGCAGATCTTCCCAGACAGTACCATCTTGTTCGTAATAACATGTAAGCAGCAAATTCTAATAGTCAGGTCTTCTCCGTCATAATGCTCAATACTACACAGATTTCTAGAAGTTTTATTCCAGCTGTGATCAAGTTGTGGAATGATCTTCCTAATGTTTTCATGTTGAACAGACTGACATGAGTGTCTATTTATAATTTATATACGTAAGATCTGTTTTAATGTTTCTATTCTTAGAATATGTTATTTTAATTTCATCACTCCTCTTGTTGTTTCTTTATTTCCCTATTTTATTTCCTTACTGGGCTGTTTTTAACTGTTGGAGCACCTTGGACTTCTAGCTTCCTGCTTTTCCAACTAGGGTTGTAGCTTAGCTAGTAATAATAATAGTATTATTAATCTTATTTGTAAATAATAATATTCAACCTCCAGAGAATGCTATTCAACATCACGCTCGTGGCTGTAATTTGTGAGATGTTCCTTAGTCTAGTATTACTCCTGCATGCCCCATCTCGAGTTATACTCCCTGCATAGACAAGTTTTTGTTCCACTTCGTGCTTAGGGTTCCTCTTTGCTTACGAGATGCAAACACTCCATTCATAGTTAGGCATTCTTTCACTTTTTGCATTCCAATTTTTTTCCCGTGCTATTCTGAGTTTTTTTTTTCTTTTTAAGAAGACTTAGAAGTCTAGTTCGACTTGCATTTTTTTTCTTTTTCTTATATGATCTACGTAGTATGTATGTTGTTGTATGTTATCATCAAGCTGCATAGAGAATTGCCTGGGCTGCTTACTCTATTAATTTTTCGGGCGTTGGTTGTAAAAATATATGCGTGCATATATATTTATATATATATATATATATATATATAGATATAGATAGATAGATAGATAGATAGATATACTGTATATATATGTGTGTATGTGTGTGTATATATATATATATATATATGTATATATATATATATATATATATGTATATATATATATATGTATATATATATATATATATATGTTTGCGGGTGTATATATATATATATATATATGTATGTATATATATTATAATAACTTCTTTGGGCTTGAGTCACTAAAAGTCCTGGCCAGTCTCAATGGGAACAATCGTATCCCCAGTGTTAGAAAATTGTTAAGTTAAAAGTTCATTGTTATATATACTGTATATATATATATATATATATATATGTATGTATATATATATAATGTATATATATTTATATATGTATTTATGTATATATACACACATACATACATACACACACGTTTATTTATGTCTATTTTTTGTAATATTAAGTCAATAAAGTTTGTGTTATATATTATGTTCGAGAATTGTGTTGATGACTTGTGAAGTTATGAATTGCACTTTATTCAGTACGCCGTGTCTTCCTCTTCCTTTCTTTCCGGCTTTGCTTTATTGTAATTTTTTTCTTATCCAGTATATGTTTTGAAAATATTTGTAATTACCTGCTGTACGAAAGCAGAGTACATTCGATCGTGTTAATGATAGTTTTGTTGGCTTTTGTGATATAGTTTTTCGTTTCTTATTATTAATTGTTGTTATTTTTCATTACATTATATCTTTTTTTTTTTAACTTTTAAAAGAACTATTTTATATCTAAGAGTAGAACGTAATTGTTTTTATTTTCAAAGTAGAATTTCAGTAATTGGTCTGTTATTTGGGTTTATAAAGTTGTCATGTACAAATCTTTTACTTAATTTGAATATTCTTACGACCATATTTTCTGTAAATTTGTCGGTCAGTTAAACTAAATTAAGAAAGATTCGGCATAATGTTAGTTTTTGTTTGTAAAGTAGATGCACAAGAGTGGATAATATATATAAATTTGATTATTAAAATAGATAAGTGTCTTTCAAATATATTATTTTTTTCTATGATCAAGTGAAAATATCTGCTTAATAAAACTGTAATTTTTCATGGGAACAAAGTTGATATGTCTAATTTTACACGCCCACCTCTTTTTTTTTTTTTTTTTTTATTTATTATTATTATTATTATTATTATTATTATTATTATTATTATTATTATTATTATTATAATCGTTGACAAAGAAAGATGAGTTTACAAACTTTTCTGGAAAATAGGAAGATATTTACAGAATTCTGGTTAGAAAAAAAAATCATGAAATTTTTACCTTAAGAAAGGTTCATTTCAATGGCTTGTGTGTTAAAAATAATTATCTGAATTTGAGAAACATACCTTAGTAAAAGTATAATGATAAAACGAATCAGTTTGTGTACCCGAGCTTGTTGGTGTCATTCACTACAAAATTGTTTGATGCATTTGGGGTACTAACAATATCAGAACCTAGTTATTATGTTTTTGACAAGTTTTGTTATTTAAGAAGTTGAGGGGTTTTAACGATGATCAACGCATATGAAAAAATGCCTTCTCCCTTCTCGCTGCCATTTGTAGATGACTGAAAAAGAACCGTTTATATTTCAGTAGTTGAGATAAGTGAATGATAATATATTTAGCCAGTGACTTATTAAATTTGAATACTCTCTTCCATCTAAGTCATAATTTTTTTTTCTCTCTCTCTCTCTCTCTCTCTCTCTCTCTCTCTCTCTCTCGATCGATCGATCGATCGAATACAGCCTTTGCTTAAAAATAAATTGACAATAAAACTTAAAAGTTCCACAGAAAAAAATACAGACTTTTGTGTAAAAGAAATTATTGACAGCATAGTTTATTCAAGAAAGTGTTAAAAGAGCCCAGTGAAAAAGACTTCGTATGCATAGTTTCAGAAAAATAATCGACAAGAACTTGATTTAGAAGAATTACTGGAAATAAGTATATGTTTATAATTAATTTCTGGTATTGTTGCTAATTATGTTTATGACTACATTACCCATCTTTGCTTCGAAAAATACCACACCGAAGTGGAAATATCAATTGTGAAACAGTACGGTTTAATTGAAAAACAAAAAACTTGAAACACCGGAATTAAAAAAAAAATTATCTGAAAATAGGTTGAAATAAAGGAAAATCGTAAAATAAGCGAGTTTAGAGTAAATTTCGTACTGGTAGAAGATTATCAAGAGTTGAAGAAATTTAAAAACATAAAAGTTTGCTTTGTAGATAATCTAAAAGATGAAAGGCTGGAATTAGGCTCAATATATTTAAGGTAATTTCACTCTTAAATAAATCTTAAAAATAATTGGATTGAAAGATTTAGATAGAGAAAATTTTGATATGACAGAAATTTCCTAAATAGCTGGTTTAAGAAGAAATTTATGAAAATTGTAAGATTGATTTAAAAAAAAAAAAGTTCTCTTTTGTAAATTTCTTTGGTTTAGTCGTGTTTCATTAGGACAAAACTTGTATTTTAGCTATTACTGTTGTAAATTTTTGTTGCTTTTCAATTAATTATTCGTGCTACTTCTCGAAGCCGTGGTTTTCCTCTGGGAGTCAGTCGCCGAGATCAAAGCCGGAGCTGTGGAGTGGTTAGATCAGACGAAAACTGCTGATCGACCTGATACGAATCTCGCTCTCTGCATGTAGATAGGCTTTAAGTGAATCTAGGATTCCTTTCATCGTCCTTTCCCTGCTAGTTAAAAGAGAATTGTGACCGAGGCACGACTGCATTGTAATTGAGATTATGAGCTGCCATTTCATCATGTCCCTGTGGGCCGTGGAGGCTTTAGGCCTTGTTGTTTGGATGTATTGTGGCCGTCTCTTCAAATTGCAAGCATTGTTTGTAAGCTCATGAACGTTTTGACATAATCTAAATGATTTACTCATAACTGATAAAAAAATGGGAGTTACCCATTCATAATTGTTCAACTTTACGTTTTTTTTTCGCGTGTACTGTACATCAACCCAAATTGTCATGGAGTAATAGCTATGAAGGACATGTAGCCTGTATGAAGATCATCGTAGCCTGCATAAAGGACATGCAGCCTGCATGAAGGGCACGCACCCCTTGTAAAGGATTTCAAGCTTTATGAAGAATTGCCACACCTGGTAATAAAAGTTAGGTTGGGCGACCCGTAAATAAACCCAGGGTGCAGCAAAAGGTTGGCCTCTAGAAGAGCCGCCTGAACTGGATGACAAGATTTTAAAACGACACCTGGGCTGATATAAGAGTGGAGCTGAGCGCGACTAGTGGAAATCTCTCGATGAAACCAGATTCCAAAGTGGCGAGTGTGAGTGACTTCAAAGGATTTGCTTAAAATATTTTTGGGTCATTCTAGTTAGTCTACTTCTATAACTTCTTGTATATGTAAGGGAAAATTTAGCCTTAACATCATTTGATGTTATTAATTCAATTGCTTCTGGTAATGATTCTGGTTTTTCTTAAAGTGGAAAATTCAAAATAGTAAATATCTCCAGCTTAAAGAATGTGGAAAATTATACCATAAGTTAATACTGTTGTAAATGTTTCGTAATGATTATTGATATGGTGTGTTTTATTTTGTTGGTTTAAAAGAAACCACTAATTATGCAATATACTTTATCGTTGATTGATAGTTCTAATGAACCTCTTTACTTACTTACTTTACTTTGATGGCTGCTTTTCCGGTCCCATACAGCAGGGGAACCCCACTCTCTACAGGACCTCCACTGTCGTTTTACCTGTTCGTTCAGAGTATTCAACATTTTATATCACACATTGTTCATTTACTGTTAAATCGTCACTGTCAAAGGACTCATGAAATAAGAAAGTCTTCAGTTTCCTCTTGAAAGCCTTAATGTCTTCAACATTCGAATGTTTCGTGGGAGCCTATTATATAGTCTCGGGGCCGCATATTTAAAGGTTCTGGAGCCTAAAGTTGACATAAATATAGGTTCCAACAGTTTGAAGCCATCTGTAACTATTCTCGTGTCGACACGATTTGGCGTCTTCAATTATTTTGGATGAACCGTCTTTACTATTGTCTTTCATTGATATCACCATTCAGAAAGTATTGGATGATGTTCCTTCATTAATTCACTATCTTACTTAACAATTGTTAGGTATTAACCTATACCGAATTGGTCAGGTATGTGCGCTCGTGCTCTTTTGTAAACACAAGAGATAGCTATAAAAGAAAAGAAATCAAACAGATGAATGAATGAATTTTTACAATATTTAGGTATTATGAACATAAACCGAAATGGCCAAATATGCGCGCGCGTGTTCTTTTGTAAACACACGGGAGAACTAGAAAAAGAAAGAAAGAAATTCAGACTTAGGGTCTAAAAAAAGAAAAGAAGTGTAATTTTTATGAATGAATTTTTCTTATGATAAATGGCCTTTTAGTGGCCAATATTGTTAGTTGCTAATACTTCGATGTGACCTCTGGTTTATCATGAAAATTTGCGTTTAGGATGGGATCTTGTTAGCATACAAAGAGACTTCAATTTGTTGGTATGAAGTGATCCGTGTACGTTTTTTTTTTTTTTTTTCTTTTTTTTTTTTTTTAGCTGGTTTATCAACTAAGATAATTAGGCTATTTTATATATTCACTTTCAGACAAAATTTGCTTAATCTTTTTTATTGATTTGATAGCTTTGAGCACGAGAAAATCAAAACTGTTATTACTGCTCCTTGAAGGTTCATCTAAGGTATTTTATTAAGCTAACAAAGTAATCGAAAAAATGCTTTTTGCGGATTCGTCATATGTAGTTTGTGTCGTAAGTTTGGGACTAGAATGTTTCGAGAAAAATTAGTCATTGGATGTAGATTACATAAATATTCTTTTGAGAGCTTATAATGTTAACGCCTACCTGCGTCTAACCTTTCAGTATTCCGTTTCGTTTTTAGAACGCTCGTTTAATGATTGGATTGTTGACTGAGACACTAAGTCGATTCTTGATTTTGTTGATACGGGTTGGAAATAATAAGGTACAGTTGGACACGGATTCCTGGCACACCTCGGTATGAGGATGAGTACCCTGATACACCCATACTGCGCGGTAAGTAACTAAAACAGATACTTACAAGAACTCGTCGCTCAGTAATGGTGAGATAGGGTGTATTTCCTCAGAGCGAGGTGTGCCAGGAACGCCTGTGTCCAACTGTGTGTGTTTGTGTGTATTTCTGATATAGGCTTAGATATCCTGATGAAGAAAATCGAGAATATCTTGTAACCACGTTGGAAAACTCTCATATCATTTTTATTAGGGAGCTCCAAGTCGTAAATCAGAGGAATCATAAAAAGAAGGCGTGGCGTATTTAATGGAAGAGTGTTGGTGGAGGAGGACCTGGAGGGGGGTGTTACTGACGTTAAGAATGTAAGGGGATGGGATGGGGCGGGGTAATAGCGCGGGGGGCTGTTGACTGGTAACAATCAAGGCAGGGGGTCGCCGTAGGAGACTCGGGTGCTCTCCCAGGGGCGTCCTGCCCCTCGCCAGGACCCCTGCTACTGCCTGGCTTCCGAACTCCGCAGTCCTGCGTAACTCCATTTGACTCGCCTGGCCCTTATGCGTAACTACGGTATGTTTGGTGGCGTTGAAGGGCCACCCGCCAGTTGTTGGGAATGAAGCTTTGAAGTGAGTTACTGACTTGCGTGGACCAATCTAGAGAGAACTACTAATTCATGATGTAATTGCAATGTATCGAATTTGGAGTTTACAAATAACTCTAGCTGTAATTCTTGTTGACTATTTTTTTTTAAAGGTTAAAGGCCACTCATGAATGGCAGGGCAAGGGACAGTGACATTGCCCTATCGAGCTGGATGATGCCCTAGAGACTGACCATATAGACATATGATCAGCGCCCAAGCCCCCTCTCCACCCAAGCTGGGACCAAGGAGGGCCAGGCAATGGCTGCTGATGACTCAGCAGATAGACCTATAGGCTCCCTCAAACCTGCCATCCTTATCTCACAAGGAAGGTGAGGTTGCAGCGACCAAAGAAACTTACGAGTTTGAGCTGGACTCGAACCCCAGTATGGCATTCACCAGGGCTTTGCTTTTGACAAGATATTTTTTGGTGATTGATGGGTGAATGACGGTTTCTTTGAAGTTTGTTTTAAAACATCAATTTTATTAAATGAAATTGCGTATTTTACAGTACAGTTAGGGTGAACAAGTATATTTCATGTTTAAAACGGTTCAATAAATGGTTTGTATTATTTTCTTTTTTCCACCTATCCATGATCTACTAATCATTGACCAGAAAAGACCATGAGGTTACCATCCGGTCAAACCTTATTCTTATATAAAACATATGTCGCATATAAAATTTATATCTGGCCAGTGTTGTGCTAGACTGGAGGCATTTGTCTATAATCCTTCAATGATTTAAACTTCAAGAGAAATGCTGATGATGCCATTTAACCACAAGTCTTTCCTAAGATAGTAGGTTGGCCAGGGCACCAGCCATCCGTTGAGATACTACCGCTAGAGAGTTATGTGGTCCTTTTACTGGCCAGACAGTACCACATTGGATCCTTCTCTCTGGTTACGGTTCGCTTTCCCCTTGCCTACGCATACACGAATAGTCTGGCATATTCTTTACAGATTCTCCTCTGTCCTCATTCACCTAACAACATTGAGATTACCAAACAATTCTTCTTCACTAAAGGGGTTAACTACAACACTGTAATTGTTGAGTGGCTACTTTCCTCTTTGTAAGGGTAGAAGAGACTTTAGCTATGGTAAGCAGCTCTTCTAGGAAAAGGACACTCCAAAATCAAACCATTGTTCTCTAGTCTTGGGTAGTGCCATAGCCTCTGTACCACGGTCTTCCACTATCTTGGGTTAGAGTTCTCTTGCTTGAGGGTACACCCGGGCACACTATTCTATCTGATTTCTCTTCCTCTTGTTTTGTTAGATTTTTTATAGTTTACGTAGGAGATATTTATTTTAATATTATTCTTAAATTATTTGTTTTTTCCTTGTTTCCTCTCCTTACTGGACTATTTTCCCTGTTGGAACCCCTGGGCTTATAGCATTCTGCTTTTCCAACTAGGGTTGTAGCTTAGCAATTATTAATAATAATAATATAACATTGGCATCCTATGAGATTGTGAGCAGCATCTCAAAGATCTTACTCTATCGAAAGAGTTGAACAACGGATTTGTCATATCCGAAGCAATAGTTATTGTGATGTTGCCCAAAGTAGGACAATTTTTAAACGTTTATGCTTAGAAAGTTTACTTATTAACTGTTTTATTTTGGTCTGCAACCCATCTAAATCATCTTAAGCCTTTAGTTATAATGTTGAATAGTCTTGGCATGTCACCTGTGAACGTGAAACGTATGCTGGATTTATCAGATCTTGTGAATTTTTTTGTTACTATACAAAAGAAATTTATTAATGTTGGAAGAAATCAATTTAACAATTAACAATTCCTGCTTTATTTGTTCTTTCTGTAATTGATGGATTGAGGATGGAACCCTTAAATAATTGAATCGATGAAGTAAATTTTGCAGACTCATAGATTGCACATACATCATATTCAGATTTCATAGCCCCCGCCAGTGAGTTGTAAGTTGTCTTGATCTTCAAAGATTTATAGATATAAGGTCTGTTTTGCGGTTATTTTCCTCCTCTTTAGTTTAGAGGCCTGATGTATTTACAGCACTTTCGACTTGTATTTTAAACTACGCTATGCTTATTATTGATAATGTCATATTACTATATTTCTAACTGTACTCAACATAAAGTTATTTTATCAACGATACACCGTCGTCCACATTGAACAGCCAAAGTGGCCATAAGATCGCTTCCGTCAAAATAACTTTTAAGTTTACACCAGATTCTTGTTTGTGCTGTAATTATTTTTTCGCCGTCCACTGTCTAACTTTGGTGAATACAAAATTTTCATTTGGAATGTTATATTTTGATTAAAGGGGGGGGGGGCGGTGTTAGTGAACCTGTACATCGCTTTAGTCGTTGCTCATACAATTAAAACTGCTATTTTCCTCTCGTGTGGTTTCCCTCTTTTAGAGAGGGCTTTACATCCAATTGTGATTCGCTTGATCGAGGGTGTATCGGGGCTGTAATCTTTGTTTGCCAAGTCAACTAGGGTCGAATGGAAGTTTTACCTATTGCCGATGAACGGCCTCGAAAGTTGAACCTAAGTAGTTTCATTCTGATCGAGAGGTCATTTGTGAAAGAGGCTTCCTCCTTGCTGGACTATGGCAGTTTTAAAAGTGAAGTTCATTATATGAAAACTTTTTCTTTGTTGCACCGTAATATAATCATATATGGTTATATTGCAGTTTTTGTGTATACTGTACACATCACCCATATTTGTATTTAATTTTTTTAGTCATATATTTATTTAGTTTATATATTAACTTTTACAGTGATATATTATCTCTTGCTCCATTCTTTCTTTGCTATCTTTTTTCCTCTACAATTATGGTTATACTGTTATGTTGAAAGTAGCTTTGTAAGTTTAAATCTTATTCGTTTGGTCATTGAAAAGATAAACTCGTTCATGATGACAATACTAATAATAATAGCAACACATTTTCTAGAAAGGAGTTTTAATCTCTTAATAAACATGGATATCTAATGGAGAAATTGAACCAAACCTTTGGACTAGTAATGGAATACAATTCTTTTTGTCAAAACTGCCCAATTCCTAATTCAAATACTAATTTTAATTATAGACTCATAACTAAAAACTAGATTACGCCAATAAGAGTAATCATAACCACAGCAGTAACATATTGTTATTGACAATAAACAAGCATAACTATCATGCAGCAGATTAACATCTCCAGCAATCGTTAGTCATGGCTTTTGTTTCTAAGACTGGAAGTATTGTTATTATTAGCTAAGCTACAACTGTTGTTGGTAAAGCAGGATGCTATAAGCGGGAAGTTATTATTATTATTATTATTATTATTATTATTATTATTATTATTATTATTAATGATAATAAGAGAAAATTGAGTGGAATTGTCGTCAAAATTTTTTATCATTACTAATATCGATAGATGAAATTTGTTATTACCATAATTCTTTTAAGGTCAGAAAATATATATCCTAATTACGTTAGGTATTCATACCCATGCAAATCTTTTAAGATAATAAGACTAATAGTAACAGGGACGACTAATACTACAAATAATAGAATAAGAAAATAATTAAGATATAATTATACTTCTAATCATTTTTTTGTCAAAATTTGCACTTCCTTATATGGAAAACTAGAAAATAAACTTTAACTTTGTCCACGGCGACTTTTATTTTGTCTGGAATTGTCTGGTTGATTTTAGCCAAAAAAAACACGTGTATATATATATATATATATATATAATATATATAAACATATATATGTATATATATATATATATATACAGTATATATATATTATATATACAGTATGTATATATATATATATATATATACTGTATATATATATACACCAAGTATATATACATATATATATATATATGTATATAATATATGTATATGTATATACAGTATATATATGTATGTATATACATATATAATATATATGTATATATATAATATATATATATCTATATATACAGTATATATACAGTATATATATATATAATATATGTATATATATATATATATATGCATATATATATATATATATATATCACACTTAGCCATAAAAGCACTTTACCTATACGTACAATTAGTATTTCCTCGTCAATGCTGATATAGTTGTCGTTTTGAAGCTGAATAGTTGTGCTTGTGTAAAAAAACAGCATATAAACTAAAAGTCAAAATTACAAGATAAAACTAAAGTAAAGGAAAGATTATTAAATGTACGTAGATTAATATACTCCATGGAAATTTCTATCAATAGCCTTTTTGCAATAAAAATCACAATTTAACTGGTGTCAGTTGTTGCATTGACATAGTAACTTGAACAAAAAGCTGCTTGTGTTTTAATGATTAGCTATCGAGGCCCCGTTTGACTGGTACTTTTCAATTTAGTTATCTTAGTAGGTTACAGGCTAATGTTTTTATTTTAGCTAAATAGTAGTACTTTACAACAACAACAAATGCAGTCGATTTTAGCGAAATAGTAGTATTTTACAACAACAACAGATGCAGTCGATTTTAGCGAAATAGTAGTATTTTACAACAACAAATGCAGTCGATTTAGCAAAATAGTAGTATTTTACACAACAAATGCAGTCGATTTTAGCGAAATAGTAGTATTTTACAACAACAAATGCAGTCGATTTTAGAGAAATAGTAGTATTTTACAACAACAAATGCAGTCGATTTTAGCAAAATAGTAGTATTTTACAACAACAAATGCAGTCGATTTTAGCGAAATAGTAGTATTTTACAACAACAACAGATGCAGTCGATTTTAGCGAAATAGTAGTATTTTACCACAACAAATGCAGTCGATTTTAGCGAAATAGTAGTATTTTACATCAGCAGCTAATTCAGTCGATTTTCGCGAAATAGTAGTATTTTACAACAAATTCAGTCGATTTTAGCGAAATAGTAGTATTTTACAACAACAACAAATGCAGTCGATTTTAGGGAAATAGTATTATTTTACAACAACAACAACAAATGCAGTCGATATTTAGCGAAATAGTAGTATTTTACATCAACAGCAAATTCAGTCGATTTTAGCGAAATAGTATTTTACAACAAATGAAGTCAATTTTAGCGAAATAGTAGTATTTTGCAACAACAACAAATGCAGTCGATTTCAAGGAAATAGTAGTATTTTACATCAACAGCAAATTCAGTCGATTTTAGCGAAATAGTAGTATTCTAAAACAACAAATGCAGTCGATTTCAGCGAAATAGTAATATTTTACAAGAACAAATTCAGTCGATTTTAGCGAAATAGTAGTATTTTACAACAACAACAAATTCAGTCGATTTTAGCAAAATAGTAGTATTTTACAACAACAACAACAAATGCAGTCGATTTTAGCGAAATAGTAGTATTTTACAACAACGTCAAATTCAGTCGATTTTAGCGAAATAGTATTTTACAACGTCAAATTCAGTCGATTTTAGGGAAATCCTATTTTACAATTGTCAAATTCAGTCGATTTTAGGGAAATAGTAGTATTTTACAACAACAAATGCAGTCGATTTTAGCGAAATAGTAGTATTTTACAACAACAAATGCAGTTGATTTTAGCGAAATAGTATTTTACAACAACGTCAAATTCAGTCGATTTTAGGGAAATCCTATTTTACAATTGTCAAATTCAGTCGATTTTAGGGAAATAGTAGTATTTTACAACAACAAATGCAGTCGATTTTAGCGAAATAGTAGTATTTTACAACAACAAATTCAGTCGATTTTAGCGAAATAGTAGTATTTTACAACAACAAATTCAGTCGATTTTAGCGAAATAGTACTATTTTACAACAACAAATTCAGTCGATTTTAGCGAAATAGTATTATTTTACACCAACAAATTCAGTCGATTTTAGCGAAATAGTACTATTTTACAACAACAAATTCAGTCGATTTTAGCGAAATAGTAGTATTTTACACCAACAAATTCAGTCGATTTTAGCGAAATAGTAGTATTTTACAACAACAAATTCAGTCAATTTTAGCGAAATAGTAGTATTATACAACAACAAATTCAGTCGATTTTAGCGAAATAGTACTATTTTACACCAACAAATTCAGTTGATTTTAGCGAAATAGTACTATTTTACAACAACAAATTCAGTCGATTTTAGCGAAATAGTAGTATTTTACACCAACAAATTCAGTCGATTTTAGCGAAATAGTAGTATTTTACAACAACAAATTCAGTCGATTTTAGCGAAATAGTAGTATTTTACAACAAATTCAGTAGATTTTAGCGAAATAGTATTTTACAACAACGTCAAATTCAGTCGATTTTAGGGAAATCCTATTTTACAATTGTCAAATTCAGTCGATTTTAGGGAAATAGTAGTATTTTACATCAGCAGCTAATTCAGTCGATTTTCGCGAAATAGTAGTATTTTACAACAAATTCAGTCGATTTTAGCGAAATAGTAGTATTTTACAACAACAACAAATGCAGTCGATTTTAGGGAAATAGTAGTATTTTACAACAACAACAACAAATGCAGTCGATATTTAGCGAAATAGTAGTATTTTACATCAACAGCAAATTCAGTCGATTTTAGCGAAATAGTATTTTACAACAAATGAAGTCAATTTTAGCGAAATAGTAGTATTTTGCAACAACAACAAATGCAGTCGATTTCAAGGAAATAGTAGTATTTTACATCAACAGCAAATTCAGTCGATTTTAGCGAAATAGTAGTATTCTAAAACAACAAATGCAGTCGATTTCAGCGAAATAGTAATATTTTACAAGAACAAATTCAGTCGATTTTAGCGAAATAGTAGTATTTTACAACAACAACAAATTCAGTCGATTTTAGCGAAATAGTAGTATTTTACAACAACAACAACAAATGCAGTCGATTTTAGCGAAATAGTAGTATTTTACATCAACAGCAAATTCAGTCGATTTTAGCGAAATAGTAGTATTTTACAACAACAAATGCAGTTGATTTTAGCGAAATAGTATTTTACAACAACGTCAAATTCAGTCGATTTTAGGGAAATCCTATTTTACAATTGTCAAATTCAGTCGATTTTAGGGAAATAGTAGTATTTTACAACAACAAATGCAGTCGATTTTAGCGAAATAGTAGTATTTTACAACAAATTCAGTCGATTTTAGCGAAATAGTAGTATTTTACAACAACAAATTCAGTCGATTTTAGCGAAATAGTACTATTTTACATCAACAAATTCAGTCGATTTTAGCGAAATAGTAGTATTTTACATCAACAAATTCAGTCGATTTTAGCGAAATAGTACTATTTTACAACAACAAATTCAGTCAATTTTAGCGAAATAGTAGTATTTTACACCAACAAATTCAGTCGATTTTAGGGAAATAGTAGTATTTTACAACAACAAATTCAGTCGATTTTAGCGAAATAGTAGTATTTTACAACAACAAATTCAGTCGATTTTAGCGAAATAGTACTATTTTACACCAACAAATTCAGTTGATTTTAGCGAAATAGTACTATTTTACAACAACAAATTCAGTCGATTTTAGCGAAATAGTACTATTTTACACCAACAAATTCAGTCGATTTTAGCGAAATAGTAGTATTTTACAACAACAAATTCAGTCGATTTTAGCGAAATAGTAGTATTTTACAACAAATTCAGTCGATTTTAGCGAAATAGTAGTATTTTACAACAAATGCAGTCGATTTTAGCGAAATAGTATTTTACAACAACGTCAAATTCAGTCGATTTTAGGGAAATCCTATTTTACAATTGTCAAATTCAGTCGATTTTAGGGAAATAGTAGTATTTTACAACAACAAATGCAGTCGATTTTAGCGAAATAGTATTTTACACCAACAAATTCAGTCGATTTTAGCGAAATAGTAGTATTTTACAACAACAAATTCAGTCGACTTTAGCGAAATAGTAGTATTTTACAACAACAAATGCAGTCGATTTTAGCGAAATAGTATTTTACACCAACAAATTCAGTCGATTTTAGCGAAATAGTAGTATTTTACAACAACAAATTCAGTCGATTTTAGCGAAATAGTAGTATTTTACACCAACAAATTCAGTCGATTTTAGCGAAATAGTAGTATTTTACAACAACAAATTCAGTCGATTTTAGCGAAATAGTACTATTTTACACCAACAAATTCAGTCGATTTTAGCGAAATAGTACTATTTTACAACAACAAATTCAGTCGATTTTAGCGAAATAGTACTATTTTACACCAACAAATTCAGTCGATTTTAGCGAAATAGTACTATTTTACAACAACAAATTCAGTCGATTTTAGCGAAATAGTACTATTTTACACCAACAAATTCAGTCGATTTTAGCGAAATAGTACTATTTTACACCAACAAATTCAGTCGATTTTAGCGAAATAGTAGTATTTTACACAACAAATTCAGTCGATTTTAGCGAAATAGTAGTATTTTACAACAACAAATTCAGTCGATTTTAGCGAAATAGTAATATTTTACACCAACAAATTCAGTCGATTTTAGCGAAATAGTAGTATTTTACAACAACAAATTCAGTCGATTTTAGCGAAATAGTACTATTTTACACCAACAAATTCAGTCGATTTTAGCGAAATAGTACTATTTTACACCAACAAATTCAGTCGATTTTAGCGAAATAGTAGTATTTTACAACAACAAATTCAGTCGATTTTAGCGAAATAGTAGTATTTTACACCAACAAATTCAGTCGATTTTAGCGAAATAGTAGTATTTTACAACAACAATTCAGTCGATTTTAGCGAAATAGTAGTATTTTACAACAACAAATTCAGTCGATTTTAGCGAAATAGTAGTATTTTACAACAACAAATTCAGTCGATTTTAGCGAAATAGTAGTATTTTACAACAACAAATTCAGTCGATTTTAGCGAAATAGTAGTATTTTACAACAACAAATTAAGTCGATTTTAGCGAAATAGTAGTATTTTACAACAACAAATTCAGTCGATTTTAGCGAAATAGTAGTATTTTACAACAACAAATTCAGTCGATTTTAGCGAAATAGTAGTACTTTACAACAAATGCAGTCGTTTCTAGTCCACTGGAGGTCAAATGCCTCAGACTGGGGTTTGTCCATTTCCATCACCACGCTGACCACTGCGAATTGGTGCTGGTGGGAGACTTTAGTTTAATCGCTCACAGCAAACCAACCTAGTATGGGTGGCCCTGACTACCACAGCTTTGCCGTGTGTGTTGTTCACTGTTCTCAAGATATGATTTTCCTCTTCATGAGCAACTTGGTAACATTATTTAGCTAATAACAACAGGCCTCAAAAGTCATTGTGTATTGATTGCTAATTTCCTCTTTATTTCTATGCTTTGGAATGCCATCTTGACTTATTTTTAGTTTGTATTTTTTTCATATACAATTTCTGGTGCATTTTTCGACACTATTTTTTGTGTCTATTTAATTTCTTAGTTACTTTGTGCCGCAGGGTTTGTGTTGTTTTTAGGGGAAGGATCAAATGAGAATGACAGATAATAGATGGACATTAAGAATATCAGAATGGCTATTAATGATTGTAAAAGAATCAGGGGAAGGAAGAGAAGACGATGGATTGACGAGCTAAGTATATTTGTGGAGAGCAACGGGATTGTAACATTTGCAGTGTAGATTTATCGATTCTTGTAGGAGAACTTTAACTTATATTTTCAACATATGAAGGCAGATGGTATGGGAAGTATGGTTTTCCTTGTCTTGCATACTCTCTAGAAATATAAGGAATATCGGTAACTTTTAAAGATATGGAGGATAATGGATAAAGCAAAGTACGGAAGCCTAGTTCAAAAGGAGGATGTATAACGTTTGTTGATGGAGAGAGATTTAGATTCGAAGAGGGGGAGCAATTTCCCCAAGTTCGAGAGTCCTCTTGCCCGTCACAATGCTTCAACATGAAAACGATATTTCCTGTTGAGGCACGATGACTTCGAGAAGGCTTTCTCTCACAAGAAGGATTATTGATGGAAAGGAACTATCTAAAGATAAGGCTCTCCAGGAACTACAAATGGTATCCGCAGTGAATATGGTGTATGGTTTCCTGGCTTGTAGGTTGGACCCCAGAAAGAAGGAACCTTTTGAGAAATATACCTTGTATGCCTTAAAGGTTGCTATTCAGTGGCAGCTGTAATCATTATTGGGTTATTTATTTACATTTGATGAGCTGTCCTAATTAAATTATATGCCTAAAATCATTCCGGGAATAAGATTTCATTTTGATTTGATATACCTCTTGTTCTTTGATTTTTCTTTAGATTCCACGACATTAATTTAATGACTTCTAAATAAGCTTTTTATTCTTTTCATAAACATTAAATCTGCTGATTTCGCAAGATTCTTAATATTCACAGTAAATTTAAAATCATGCAGACAGCTGCTAATTGTCATGTAAACTTCTTCACTAATCAGTCAAATTTTAATTAACATGTTTTAACCAAGTATATTTGGATAACACTTCTAGTTATTCCGGTGGTGTTTAAATTTTTCGGAAATCCTTACCTCTTCATATAACTTGAGCTTATCGATCCTGACTCAGGAAGGTCATCAAGGTTGGCCCTATAAATAATATATATCCTTTTTGATATTTTGTATTCATATTGCGAGCACACTTACGTGTAATGTAAGTTTATACAGGTAAGAATGTCTAAATGAGCAGAAAGCTAATAAAACAGCCGCGGCAAGTACATTAACAGTCCATGACTGAAGTAACTTTTTACCATCATTAAAAGTAATCATCAGAATTAGAAAGCAAGAGCAATTTTTTTTTTGAGAAGTTTGATATTGAACTAAAGTATAAATATAAAAATAGATACACACACATATATTTACACACGCACACACACACACACACACATATATATATATATATATATACATGTTTATATATGGATAGGCCAACGCTAATTCCTACCTCTTGGTACGTTGGCCCATTTATCTTGCGTTTTTAGGTCATTTCTGACCCAGCATCTACCAGGTATCCCAGCTACAAACGAGGAACAGCATCTGCTGGTCTCAAGAAAAATAATGGCCAAGGAAGATCAACTTAGTTCCTAAAGAACTGATCCGAAACCAAAAGGTTGTACCCTTCTGGTACTATTCCCTACTTCAAATGGGAAATTGATAT